>NC_142801.1:12032672-12192899 GCF_049724085.1 Artemia sp. Qi Xiang Cuo
GTTGGAAATTGTTGAATGGGGAAGATAATGATATGTCCCTTCTCTCCCTTTTTTCACTTCCAGCGTTGAGCATGCCTAATGAGTGAATCGGGGATATTCCACTTGTGTGAAACCACGACATACTGAGTCACTCTTATGAGTGCCGACACCGTTTCTGGATCCAGCTTGTTTCTTAGAGGTGTTTTATTCAACTTAAGCGGCTAAAATTATCTTTCCGCTGCTGCTGATGAATGTGGCAGAGACATAAGTATCTGCGTGAACGCTGGCAGTTCATGGGGTTGTCACCAGCGTCAGTGAGCATGCCAAGCTCACACCAAAATGCCCCTGGTTTTTTTTTTTACCAAATCGTCCAGAGAATCGCGGATAATTCTGAGCTTCCGCCAGTCTCTGTCGAGTTGGTCAATATCAAAACTCACGGTAGCGGAAAACCGTGGGTAAATTCCTACCAAGCTTAGTCATTTACAGCTACCTTTTGGTCAACGCCCTCCAGCTGAACTAAAAGCTCGTCACTGGAATTGACCCTTCTAATGATTTCCTCACACAGTCTTTGGTAAAACATGACACACTTATTTTTAACAGAAATCAACTTGCGACTAAAATCCGCGCCTCCACTCATTCCTTCACAGATCGCCAGAAACTTGGGCCCAAAGTAGATGTTTTTGAAAGGTCTTAGATTGTTTGGGACCACACATTTATTTTGAAGGGGTCTGTTCTGTCTACAACTTCCTGTTTAATGAAGTTCTGCATAATTTCGGACTTTTTTTTAATTTTCGGACATAGTTCATCGGACTTTCTTCAGGATTTGGTGAACCCTGACACTTTCACTTTGAAACTCAAGGTTTAACTCGTTTACGACAAGCAATATATACCCCAGAAAGAGGTAAAAAAAAAGACGAAGCTTGACATTCCCGAGTCCCTCATGAATGCTCACGGCGGTGGGAATGTTATCAGCGAGCATACTCTGAAAACAAATTTTCAGAGCATCCCACTGCTCAAGCAACCTCTTCACAACTTGTTCCATTGCTAGCCAGCGTGTCTTCGACGGGTAAAGTATTGCGTGTTCGGCAACTTCTACGAACTTCTGACACTCTGCCAATTCACTTTTTCCTTTTTGGGCTATAAGCAACAAAACTGTACACGCCGTGACCAAATTGTACTATTTCAGGATCTAGAACATCGCGAGCAGCGGCCTAACACAGAGCGAGAGAATGGCAAATGCACCCGAAAATGGCGAGCCACAGCACATCTTTTTTTAAAGCACAGCCAGACCCGCTTGTTTACCGAGAATCATACTTGCATTATCAGACGAAAAAACATTGAGATTGACTAAAGGGGTATCTCTATTGCGCATAGCTCACCTGTACAGCCATTTTCAACTTACCTTGGTGGGGGCAAAAGCAGGAACAGATTTTTTGTTTTGGGCATGGATAAAACGTTAAAAAAAATCACATTCCAGAAGTTTTGAATTTCCCGGACTTCTTCAGCACGTCAGCTGGTTCAGCTGAGCTGGAGCACCATCTATGGCCACAGATGTAAGAATAGTAAGAAAGCTGGTCCGCTAACCCATTTTGGCTTGCCGTAAAAATTGATTTTCTCAGTGATGCCAGTTCCAATGTAATAAAAATCCATGTTTTCTTGAAAAATCCATTTTTTTCATTGAAAAATCCATGGAAATCCATGTTGTTTCCAAAATCCATGTCAGGGGTTGAAAAATCCATATTTTCATGGATAAATCCATAGCGGTGGCAATCCTGCTCATCACGTCATTTTATAGTTAGAAGTGTATACTTTGAAAAGATATGGTCGCAAGTGAACGAAAGAAAAGAAAGAAAAACCGAGAAAAGTGTCAGAGCCAAGTAATCCAAATATCTACTTTAAGAAAACATAACTGAAGAAAAAAAAAATATAGTTAGTCGTAACTATTTCCCTGTTTGCAGTGGAAGCTAGCAACCAAGTAAAAGACAATCACGTCCCATAATGAAGAAAAATAGCCCACAACTCCTAAAACTAAAGTCAGATCAAAAAAGAAGCACACTATTAGAACCATCTTGTCCAATACCCCTATATGGGAAATCAACTGTCCTTTGTCTTGAACCATATTTACGTTGAACAATACAGATTTGTTATTTTTACCTATGATGATTTCTTAAGGAAAAAATTACAAACAGAAAAAAGCCTGTGGCTTTTTCTTATTTGAAACAGTAAGAGATGTACTTCAGATAATAAGGCAGCTAATTAAGTCCAATGTGTGCCATAGTTTGTTCATTACTAGGTTCCAGCCATCTCTACAGCCATGCTACCAATGAAACTTCCATTATCCCCATTTATCAAATGATTAAATAGGCTGATCCTTTATATAAGTATTAATTTTAAAAAAAACATTTTCACGAAATGTTTTTCAAAGAAAAGTAAACAACTCCATTAAACAAAAATTAGCAAAAATAAAATCAAATCATCTACCAAGCGTGAAACTACCACAAATCAGCATTGATAAATAAATGAAACCCAAAACAAACAGAAATTGCAATAAATAACTGAGTCAAACTGAAAACGAGAAAAAAATTAACATAAGTAGGGCTCAAAACCCCTAAGCCTTTCCAAGGCCTGGACATAATTCGCACTTTACTGAAAAAAATTGCTTAAGGATTGTTCTGGGTACCCGGCTGACTGACCGTATTTCAAACAATAGGCTATACGAAAAATGTGGTTCAATACCGCTCTCTAGGGCTATAATGAAAGAAAGGTTGAGGTGGTTAGGGCACGTTGTACGGATGAAGGATGAGAGATTGCTGAAGATTGTTCTTTTCGGCCAACCATCTATGGTTAAACGGAAAGCAGGTCGTCTCTGGCTGGGGTGGTAGGACGTCATAAAGAAATACTGAAAAGAAATGGGAACTTCGCGGGTGGGTGCAAAAAGGGAGGTCTTGAATAGATTGGGGTGGAGGAGGATCGTGCGTAGCTGTGTTGGCCTCAGGCGGCTTGGTGCTGCGGTGAGTTGTTAGTAGTAGTAGTAGTATAACCCTTGTCCTGAAGACTGTGGGGGGGGGGGGGGGGAGTGTTCTAATCAAAGGTATAATTTCCTGAACTTTAAACTGCATGGAAAAAATATCTATCGCAAAATTTCGATTGGATGTTTTTGGGGAAATGGTGGGCATGGAAGGGGTTTTAGTTGCCTTCCTATCACTTTTGACTATTAAAAAGGGCACTAGCCAGTTCAATTTCCACTCAAATAAGCCCTTTTTGGAGTTTTTATGACAACGCGTTCTATAGAAACCTTATATGCCCCAAGGGCATAACTTACAACCCTTGCTTTGAGGGCTGTGGGGGGGGGGGTTATCAGCTCTGAGACCAGAACTTCCAACTACGTTGAAAAAAATGGCCATCTTAAAAATGTCAATTGGATGTGTTTGGGGAAAAGGTGGGTGTGAAAGGGGGGTTAGTTGCCCTCCAATCACTTCCGACTATTAAAAAGGGCACTAGCCCTTTGAATTTCCAATCAAATGAGCCCTTTTTGAAGTTACTACGACAGCACTTTCTATAAAAACCTTATATGCCCCCAGGACATAACTTACAACCCTTGCCCTAAGGGCTGTAGGTGAGTGCCCTCCTCAAAAACATGATTTCTATCTGGAAATCAACGACGCTGAACAAAATGGGTATCTAAAAATTTTGATTGGATGTGTTTGAGGAAAAGGTGGGCGTGAGACGGGGGCTAGTCACCCTCAAATCACTTTCGACTATTAAAAAGCGCACTAGACCTTTAAATTTCCAATCGAATGAGCCCTTTTTCAAGTTTCTAGGACAAAGATTTCAATAAAAAGTTATATGCCCCCAGGGCATAACTTATAACCCTTGCCCTCAAGACTGTGGGGGGAATGTCCTGCTCAAAGGTATAATTTACTGAAATTTAAACTACGTGGAACAAAAAGGATATCTCAAAATTTTGATTGGATGAGTTTGGGGAAATGGTGGGTATGGAAGGGCTGTTAGTTGCCTCCCAATCACTTTTGACTATTAAAAAGAGCACTAACCATTTCAATTTCCAATCAAATGAGCCCTTTTTGAAGTTTCTACAACAACGCGTTCCATAAAAAACCTTATATGCCCCCAGGTCATAACTTACAAACCTTGCCCTGAGGGCTATGGGGGGGGGGGGGGGGTTCATCCTCAAAGACACAATTTCCAGAACTTTCAACTTCGTTGGACAAAATGGCTATCTTAAAAATTTGATTGGATGTGTACGGGGAAAAGGTGGGCATGAGAGGGGGGTTAGTTGCCCTCCAATCACTTTCAACTATTAAAAAAGGCACTACCCCTTTGAATTTTCAATCGAATGAGCCTTTTTTCAAGCTTCTACGGCAAGATCTTCTATAAAAACCTTATATACCCCCAGGGAATAACTTACAACCCTTGCCCTGAGAGCTGTGGGGGAGTGTCCTCCTCAAAAACATAATTTCTATCTGGAAATCAACTACGCTGAACAAAATGGCTATCTCAAAATTTTGATTGGATGTATTTCGGGAAATGGTGGGCGTGGAAGGGGTGTTAGTTGCCTTCCAATGACTTTTGACTATTAAAAAGGGCACAAGCCACTCCGATTTCCAATTGAATGAGCCTTTTCAAAGTTTCTATGACAACTTCTTCAATAAAGTGCCCTGGTCTAAAGGAAAAAAAATAACAAATAATACATTGTGCCAACATCATTCTTATGTGCCTCCAGGTAATAGCTTATAGCCCTTGCCATGAAGATTCTGAGGGATTAACCTTCTCAAAAACATAGTATATATCTAGAAATCAACTACTCTGAACAAAACGGCTATCTCAAAATTTTGATTGAATGTGTTTCGAGAATTTGTAGGCGTGGAAGGGGTGTTTGTTGCCTTCCAATCACTTTCGACTATTAAAAAGGGCACAAGCCACTCCAATTTCCAATTGAATGAGCCCTTTTCTAAGTTTCTATGCCAACTTCTTTGATACAAAGTGCCCTGGTCTAAAGGAAAAAATAATAAATAATACATTGTGCCAACATTGTTCTTATATGCCCCCAGGGCACAACTTAAAACCCTTGCCCTGAGGGTTGTGGGGGAATGACCTCAAAAACATATTTTCTATGAGGAAATTGACTATGCTGAACAAAATGGCTATCTCAAAATTTTGATTGGATGTGTTTGGGGGAATGATGGGCGTAGGGGAGGGGGGGGCTTTTTGCCCTCCAATTACTTTCTACTATTAAAAAGGCCACTAGCCACTCCAATTTCCAATTGAATGAGCCCTTTTCGAAGTTTCTATGACAACTCCTTTGATGCAAAGTGCCCTGGTCTAAGACCAAGAAAAAAATTAATATATTGTGCCAACATCGTTCTTTACTAGCGTCTCTTAATAGCTTGCAAGCTACCACTGCAACCCAGATAACGTAAATTGAAGCTGTACAAAGAATAGCAAAATATCCAAATTGTAGTTATTATTCATGATAAATTGTAGCATCTGTATCTTAACTTTTAGTAACTATGTCTCATGGTTTGTTTTGTTCTTTGCCATAAACTGGCTACCAGTGCAACCTGGATGTTCACTAGAAAATTTATCATTTACTATGGGGAATGCTTAGACAAAAGAAAAAATGGAAAAATGATGCCGTCAATGCAGAATATTGCTCTTAAAGCCACTTTTCTTGTTTTTCAACCCAATACATTATCTTTGTTGTTCAAGCCATGAGACTGTAAGTTTCCTATACAGGAGTTTCAGACAAGGCGATTCTAGTAGTATACTTTGTTTATTTTTGTTGTTTTTTTTTACTCTATTTTAAGGATTTATGGGCTATTGCAGTTTTCACTATGGGTCATGATTGTCTTTTGCTAGCTAATGCTGCAACCCAGCTAATGTCATAATATAACGTTTTTCTATTTACATCGTAGTTCTAATAAAACTATGATGACATTCATTATCTAGTATATGAAAGTGCAGTTTTTTGTAAAAACAGATTTTGTTTTAAACTTTTTTTATTTACAAAATCACTTAGGTGACAAATTCCTGATGTTATAATAACATAAGCTACTACAGTGCTATAGGAAAATGCAGTTTCTTGTAAAAAATTGGTTATAATTTTATTTTAGTAATTACAAAAAATGTTTAACCCCATCAATTTCCTTTAAAATGAGTCATTAACCAGCTCTATATGATGTTCCACTGCTAAGCTATCTGAGGTGAAAAAGAAACAAAAAGATACTCTATATGCAGAATATCATGGCTGCAACCACTTTTCTTGATTATACTGTATACTGTTTTGATCTGACTCTATTTTTAGGAGTTATGGGTTATTATATTTCTTAGTATTGGACATAATCATCTCTTACTAGGTTGTTAGCAACCTGGATATGTCATTGAGCTAGTTTTTACTATTTGAGAACTGAGGTGAGATGAACTAAAATCAAGTTGCTGGCATCAAGCCGTGGCTAATTGGAGAAAAAGTCAAGATATAGATAGTCTGAATGAGAGGCAACTCTGGCATAAGCCTTCTTTAGGATTGTATAAAAATGATGTCATTTCACTAGTTGATAGGTGAGTCCATCATCAATCCATCCATTCCATCCTAGGGCAGAACAAAGGTAGATAGTCATAGAATTAAGAGATGAATGGTCAGATTGATTTTGGCTTTACTCATGACAGACAATATCCACTTGACTTGTGTGCAAGTGGTAATAATAGCGGTTGTTTAAGAATCTTGTCCTCCTCTGCAACAAATTAAGCTGCAGTCAATTAAAATGCAGCACATGTTAGAAGAACATTTGAGGTAGACATGTCATAGCTTAAAATGACTTTCTCAAGTAATTTCTAGGTAAGTAATGGACATTTTAACATGGAAAACTGTTTTGTTGTTACAGAAGCACCTTTATACTGTAAACACCAAACAACAGCCATATTAGTGCTTGTCCTTGCTGCTTTATTTTTTTTCTGAAGGCATCAGAAATTATTTGAATTTTCAAATTTAAAATTTATTTAAATTAATTGTATTTAAGTGAATAAAACTTAGTTTTTACCAGCAGAAGTCCCTTAAAAACTTAACAGGACTTTCTCAAAGTCCCTTAATGTTTGTGCTGGACAATTTTGGGTAAAATTCTACTTTAGCTACTTTTAGCCATCTTGGAATGGGGTTAGGTTATGAAAATGAAACTTCAGGGATGGGTCTACAGGCCAAAGTATGTCCTGGGAAGGTATTTTGAATTACCTAGCTCCACTCCTTCTCCCTCAATAGGGTCCTGAAATTTGCCTACATGACAGGTCTATACCCACTGAAATTTTGACAAAACAACATTTTACCTTAATTTTCAGTTATCAGAGCAGAATTTTAAGCCATACCAAAGTTTTACTTCCAAAATTTAGGAAATGTATTTGCATGTCTTTAAAACCTTATAAATTGGTATTGAGCAAAGTTGTGAAGCTGAAAACAATTTAGTTGTCCTTCATTTAAGCAGAAGATCTATTTTGCATGGATTTACTTCTATAACTCACATTTTTAAAGGTCATCAAAGGTCAGGACCCTCTAAAGGGAGAAGGAGTGAAGGTAGATACTTCTAAGTACCTTCCCAGGGCATACTTACGCCTGTAGACTCATCCCTGAAAGTTTCATTTCCTAACCTAACCCCTTTCCAATAGTCAAAAGTAGCTAAAGTAGAATTGGTACTTTTGCATTATCAGGGCCTCTCCAAAAAGTCAAGTATGGTTAATGCTAATGAAATAAAATAGGATGACTATAAAATAGTTTAGAAACAAATTTGGGCTATATATTTGCACATTAGGCGGGGGGGGGGGCAATGCATAGCATATATTAAATATTTAACCTAACCTAGGTACCTTCCCCCCCCCCCAATACAACAAAGAACAACACTTTAAATTTCTTAAAACCATGCTATACAATGTATTGCTCTACTGTGGTGTATTGAATCATATTGTAAAAATGGGTTTATCATTGCATCTTTCCTGTTTGACTGTAGCATCTCTTGTTAGAGGGGCCCTGACAATGCAAAAGTACCATAAAATTTTACTCAATTTTGCTAACATTAAGTGATGGGATACCACCAGATGGCTAATCTGACAGTGTATATATATACAAATCTTTGGACTAGCCTTGGAGTCCAGCTGGACATAAGGAAACATATTAAGAAGACTAAATATAGGCTATACCTAACCTAACCCTGAATTGGCATATATAGGGGGGGGGGGGGCGGAAATTAATTTCTGATAGAAATGCTTATTATATTCGTAATCAGCATAAAAAAAGGCATTTTGATTGGTGCATTCACTTTAGTACTAACTCAATAATATGATTTGGTATATATTGACCAACAATTCTTATTCCATAATATGTATAATAATCCTAGTTAACACATTTTGCAGGGGGAGAGCCTTTAGGGTATCTTCCCTTCTTTCCTTGTTTTTCCAGTTTTTCTAAGAAATTCATGAATTTCTTAGAGCTATATATTCACAGAATATATACCTCCACCCCCTAATGTGTAAATATATAGGCTACCTAGAATTGCATCCTCAATCTAAATAGCCTATAACATCCATTTGCATCACAAATGAACTTTACTCCCGTATTAGCCATGTGGTGGATGTCCTCCCAAAACAGCAAAAGTAGCTTGCCTAGAATTTTGCCAGCAATACTCCCCCTTCTAAACTAAAGCACAACATCCTGAATGCAAACGTGTTGTAGCCTATTAGGCCTACTGTTAATAAATCTATGGTCAAAAGCAACTCAAAAGACCCCCAAAGGCCTAGCTTAGAGGTATGATAATTCATTCATGTGTAGCTGCCCCAATTTTAAGAGTGAGAAAGAAGCCTTGGGCATAGCCTACACTCAAATTGGAAAACAATTTAGGCCTAGCCTAGCCAAGAAAAATAAAAAATGGCATTGACTTGGGAGGCTAGCTAGAATTCACTAAAAAATTATAGAGTAGGCCGAAGGTATATAAATAATTTTCAAAGACAATATAAGAAAGCCGAACCTTTGTATCCTCTATCCTTGCTAAACTCAAATATTTAACTTGGGCTTGAAGAACATCCGAAATCCCATGTATGAATGAATATGGAAGCGTTGAGAAATGATAAATTAATTATATTTGCTCAGGCTGAAACAATTTCCTGTGAGTGCGTGGCAAACAATATTTCAGATATTATATATGATTGTTCACTAGAAAAAGACATTTTTCTTTATCAGAAAAAGGATTTTAATGAAAACTATTTAAGGGACGCATGAAATATATCGTGCTAAAAACAGGTTTTTGTTACACTTACAGTTGGCGCAGCAACAATGGTGGCAAAGGAAACTTAATTCTTTTTACACTTTTTGTCTTGGTGTGACATTGGGATACTTCAGGGTCTAAAAGCGCTTTTGATAGAGAATACTTTTACTTTCGATATCTTTTAATTCAATACCCTACTAATTTTCATTTCCGTTCAAGCTTGTGTTTTTTATAGTTTGTATTTTCATGTGTAGAAAATCTCAACGTTTATTGTTTAGACATAGAAACCCAGGTCACCTAGAACAGAAAGGTAAGACTTCCTTCCTCTTTTCCAACTAGCGAGCTGGTACAAAAATATAATAAAACAAATTTCATTTTTAAATACTAAACACACTGCTATAATACATTACTATATTTCTTTATGAGGAGGCGCTAGGCTCGCTCATTTTTTTCACAATGTTCACTTCACTTTAGAAGAAGGGGGGGGGGGGTATCCCTTTAATTCACCGATTACAATTTCACAGGTTAAGCCTCTGGACTGGATTCACAGAGCGACCGGTACAGGTTATGTAGGGGGTATCATGGAGTTGTGTATGGGTTACGTGACTGGTGCTTGGTACAGGTATGGGCCTGTTAAATGTTGGGCTATGAACACGAGTGAGGGGTTTCAGACGGTTTTCATCTGGTGTTCTAGGTTTTCATCTTCAGTTATGGTGGCGTCTGGCGACTGAGGTTGCTGACAGAATATCTTCATGTGGCGCCTGTTCCTTCTGTAGGTTGCTCCGTCGTTTGTCTCGACTATGTAGGATCTGGGATTCACATCTGCTCTTTTGACAATGCCCGCCTGCCAGAGTTTGTCGTGGATTTGGGCCTGTACTGGTTGTCCAATTTGTAGGGGTTTCAGTTGCTTTGACTGTCGATCATAGTACTTGCTCTGGCGCGATCATTGCTTCATTCGATTCTGTCGAAACTGCTTGTGGCGAATGGTCTTTGGTGCAAGCAATTCTTTGGTGCATGGGACTATTGATCTGAGGTTTCTGCTCATTAGCAATTGGGATGGGGAGGCCAGACCATCAACTGGGGTGTTCCTGTACTCTAGCAGCGCCAGCTCAAAATCGTTTCCAGCTATATCGGTTTTCCTCGGGATATCTTTGGCCGTCTGTACGGACCTTTCTGCCAATCCGTTTGATTGGGGGAAATGTGGTGAGGATTTGGTCTGAGATATTTCCCAATCCGATATGAATTTTTGGAAGACGGATGATGTGAATTGTGGGCCGCTGTCAGTAATGAGCATACGAGGAATTCCATAACGTGCGAAGTTCTTTTTCAGATACAGTATTATTTGGTGAGCATATGAACTGCTTCCCATTCTATCAACTTCGAAAAATCGACTGTAATAGTCGACAGTAATGAGGAAGTATTCCCCGTTTTTGTAGAAGACTTCGCAACCGATTTTCTCCCATGGTAAGTCAGGGATGTCATGTGGCATCAAGGGCTCTTTCTGGTTGGAGTTCTGGAGTCTGGTGCATACATAGCAGTGTTTGATATGTTCTTCAATACCTTTTGTCACCCCTGGCCAAAAAATTACTGAGCGAGAACGCTGTTTAGTTTTTTCGATACCCAGATGTGATGCGTGTATGCAGTTGAGGATGTCTTTGCGGGAGTTTTTGGGTATGACCAGGCGATCTCCTTTTAGCCTGATTTGGTCTATGACCGTTAGGTCATGCCGGACATTCCAGAATGGGGTGAGAGCTGCTGGGAGATTTCTTCTGGATGCTGGCCAACCACTTTTGATTGTCTTAGCCAGCTCAACCAATTGAGTGTCAGCTGCTGTCTCTTGTTTGAGCTTTTTAAGTCTGTCATTGCTGATTGATTGGATTGACCTAACAGAATGCACATATGATTCGATCTCTTTTTGCATCTCTCCATCCTCTTCAGGGAGATGCATGCGTGACAGGGCATCGGCAACTGGAATCTCTTTGCCTGCGTGGAATGTTATGGTGAAGTCGTATGGTTGGATTCTCAGTAGCATCCGCTGGAGTCTCGGCCAACCACTTTTGATTGTCTTAGCCAGCTCAACCAATTGAGTGTCAGCTGCTGTCTCTTGTTTGAGCTTTTTAAGTCTGTCATTGCTGATTGATTGGATTCACCTAACAGAATGCACATATGATTCGATCTCTTTTTGCATCTCTCCATCCTCTTCAGGGAGATGCATGCGTGACAGGGCATCGGCAACTGGAATCTCTTTGCCTGGGTGGAATGTTATGGTGAAGTCGTATGGTTGGATTCTCAGTAGCATCTGCTGGAGTCTCGGTGACGACTTTGATATTGGACGATTCAGGATCACTTGGAGAGGCTTGTGATCCGATACGATTATGAACTTTTGGCCATAGAGGTACTGGTGGTAGTGTATGCAGCCGAAGAGAATAGCGTATAGCTCCTTTTCTATCTGCGAGTAGTTCTGCTCGGTGGTGTTCAACGAGCGTGATACAAAGGAGATTGACTTCCCATTTTGAATAAGGGTGGTTCTTAGGCCAAACTTCGAAGCGTCAACTTGTAGCTCGATGTTCCCTGCTTTTAGATCAAAAAATGCCAATGAGCTGCAAATGGACTCTTTGATGTTGTTGAATGATATATCGTCTTTTGGCTCCCACTTGAGCTATCGCTGTTTTGCCAGGTTACGTAGGGACTGATTTAGTGATGCTAGATTGGGGATGTGCCTTGCTAGGTAGGTCATCATTCCCAGTATGGTCTGTAGTTCATCCTTGGTAGATGGGGCTCTCATTTTTTCAGTGCACGGACCTTTCGTAGGTCTGGGTGGATACCGCCTTTTGATATTATGTGTCCAAAGTACGGTATGCTGTCGCACCCGAACACACATTTTTTCAGGTTGAATTTCACAGTCCTTTCGCTTGCTCTGATTAGTGCAGTGCGAACATTTGCGTCGTGCTCCTCATCAACCCAAACGGCATGCGTTTGAACATGTATCGGTCGTATGGAGCGTTAAATGTTGTTAGTTGAGATGATTCGTTGTCAAGGACGAGAGACCAATATCCATGACGGGCGTCCAGCTTGGTGAAAAATTTAGCACCGGAATGTTTTAGTGTTGCTTCGTCAAATGTGGGCATTGGGTGGTGGGGTCTTTTGATGGCCTTGTTCAGGTCCTGTGGGTTAAGGCAGACCCGGAGGATTTTGCCAGGCTTTTCGACCACAACTGCAGCATTTACCCAATCTGTGGGGTAAGTGACCTTTTTGAGGACCCCAAGTGCTTCCATCCTGTCTAGTTCCTTCTTGATCCCACTTCTGACACCATGTAGAAAGTCTCAACGTTTATTCTGTAGACATAGAAACCCAGGTCACCTAGAACAGAAAGGTAAGAATATTACACCTGTATTTGGCTTTTGTCCTGTTTCGAAACCTGCTGATTTTCTTTAACTGATAAATAAGTAATAACTAATAGCTTAATCTTTCAAACAGGAGTATGAGACTTTAACCGGTAATTTTTGAAGCACATCATTTAGTTATGTCCATTGTAAAGTTTTCAGTAAAGCAAAATTGTCAAGCTAATATTAAGACACTTTAAGAAAGAGGAATCCTGAATCCTTTTGCTGGTAGTTTTTGCCCTGTTCAGGTTTGACCTAAACATAAGTTATTATGTGTTCGTTTTAGGTTGAATGATAATTTCTGCTTGTTATAATTTTTACTTGAGCATTTATTAACGTTTAGTTTCAAATTAGGCTTCACTTATTCTTTCACTGTTGTTTCTCTTCCTATTAAACTAGAACCGCTAGTGTTGTCTTTGCCCTTTACTATTCTTTCAAAAAGTTTTGACGCTCTTCAAATGAAATTCTGTTTTTTTTCAATCATTATAGTTTCATCCTGTCTGAAATGCAAAAATATTTGTAATACTTTTCTTAGGTGTAATTTATTAAGAGCCAAGTTATCCAACGCTGCTTGAATTTTATGCAAAAATAAGAATTTTCTCTAGAATTGTATTCCAAATGAAGACAATTCTCTGAACTATCCAGCTCTATGCTGGAATCGAGTCCACAATCCCACTCAAGTGTTGGAGCCGAGAGGGAATTTTCTCAACTGACAAGCATGAGAAATAAGTTAAGAAATTTTCTTGAAGTGAAAACAATTGATTTCCACATGCATGCAAAGTAAATTATTTTCCAAAGCGCTGCATTGGTGGATAGGTGGCAAGTCCAATGTGTAAACCAAAGTATAATCACCTACGGAACGTTCCGTAGGTGATTATACTTTGGTGTAAGCCTTTGTCTTACTTATTGGTTTTTGAGACAAAGTCGGCCGAGTGAAAGCACCTTTACGCAACTCCCATTTGACTATATCTAAAAAGTTACTTAAGGCTAATCATCTTTATTAGTGACTAATGCTATTTTCCCTATGCTAGAAAAACGGGAATAACTGCTGCGATTTAGGTGATTTTGCGCTGATTTTTTTTTTGACGACTCCCGAGTTAGAAAGTAAAATAATGTTGGTGTCACTTTTTCTATATATTTGTTATCTTTTGCCAAAAAAAAGAAAACAAGTTATTTTAGTTTGTTGAATAAAAATTTAGTAGATGAGAAATGAAAGTAGATATTTTTTTAGTTGATTCTACAGGTATTTTAAGTAAAAATTTTGGTTACAGAATTATTAAATTTTTTTTCAGGTGAAAAAAATTATTTTTAGTTTTCATCATTTTCTTGCCATAAGGCATGAAATCTGCTCCAAAGGCTAGAATTTTGGACGGTATGCAGATTTTATAATCTACAACGATTACAGCAAGCGTCTTATGTCTATCACAAATTAAATTAAATACAAAAGCAAAAAATACACATAAAAAATTGTTCGTTTTTTACTTTGGTTTTCCACTGTTTCCCGCTTAGTAGCGTTATTTCGTCAGCCAATAGGAAGAAAGCCCGTAATTTTGATTGAACTATGTTCTGCACATCATTATGACTTTCGATAGAAACCGTACCTTTGAGCTATGAGGAAGAAAATATAAACAGAGGGTGGCTGAATTTAAAATACCGGAAAGTAAATATTACATGTACTAGATTCATTCCATCCAGTCCAGGAGCTTTTAAAATTGCTTCCGATGCGTTCTGATTTTACGCCCCTTCAATCTGATCTTCATGGGAAAAAGCTTTTATTTATGCACAATGGTTAGGAGACAAATTCACGTTAGGCTTCCCGGGCACGTACAATGTACTTTGTGGAGGAGGATGACGAAAAATCTTACGAGCTCTACACAAACAATAGAAATTTCTGTTTCAGGTGAAAGGATGTTTCATGATTTGGAGGAAGATTAACTACTTGGCTCCAGGATATCCAATCGAGGAAGCGAACATGCTTGAAGGTTTTTTGGCTTTGTTTTTTGGGCGGAGGGGAGCTAGAGGGGCCTTTCTAGTGCCTGGTTTCCAGCTAACAGACCCGTAAAGTTATGAAGAAGACATTCCCGGGCCTTGACACTGGAGTTCTGGTATATAATGATATGCAATAAGCTTTACTTGGGCTTTTTTTTATAGTAGTTTCCCTATAGAATAAAACAAAAATCATCCTTGATCTATTCCTGAGATTTGTAAAGTTATGTCTATCCTTATGAGCTGTATAAAATAGATCACTTCCAATAGATCATATGAAAACAAGAGAAAAGTAATGAAAGTGGAGAAAGCATAAAATGAGAATTCAGGAGGTGTGAAGTGGAGACCTTGGAAAAAATTCCCGAGGATCTGGAAGATGCAGCTAGACGGCATGATACTAATATGTTGTATTGGTATGTTAATAAATTGAGAGGGAGTAGCCAATCCGGATTTGTCCCAGTGTGGTCCAATCACACTTTCTAGGGCTATTATGAGAAAAAGGTTGAGGTGGCTAGGCCACGTTTTGCGGATGAGAGATTACAGACTGTTGAAGATTGTCCTTTTCGGCCAACCGCCTATGGCTAAACGGAAAGCAGGTCGTCCGTGGTTGGAGTGTAATGATGTCATAAAGGAAGATTTAAGGGAAATATGAACTTCCACGGAGGCTGTAAAAAGGGGGGCTTTGAATAGAATAAGATGGATTGGGAGCGTGTGTAGCTCTGTTGGCCTCAGGTGGCTTGGTACTGCGATGAGTTGTTGGTATTAGTAGTAGTGGTGTTTCCAATACATCAATATTTACTTCCCTTATGTGTATACATGTTGTGAATGATAGATTTATCAACCAGCATTCCTTTTTATGTTTTATTTTTTTTAGGAAGGTGCAGCTTGGAGAAAAAACAGATGATTTTTCAACCTCATCTGAAATTACAGAACAACTTTCAGTAAATCCTAAAATAAACGAAGCAGAGAATTTGGGAAGCGGTGATGGTTCTTCTGGTATCGATGGGTCAGCAACATTTACCGATATTGACTTATCTGGAACTCCAGATGGAAATTGCATTGTAAATCTAAGACATTTCCTCAGTGAAGTAGCTTCTGTATCATAGGCAGCGCAATCGCGCCGCCTAAGTAAACAACGATGTTGGCACAATGTTATTTTTTTTTCCTTTAGACCAGGGCACTTCGTATCGAAGGAGTTGTCGTAGAAACTTCAAAAAGGGCTCATTCGATTGGAAATTGGAGTGGCTTGTGCCCTTTTTAATAGTCGAAAATGATTGGAAGGCAACTAACACCCCTTCTACGCCCACCATTTCCCCAAATACATCCAATCAAAATTTTGAGAAAGCCATTTTGTTCAACGTAGTTGAAAGTTCTGGAAATTAGGTCTTTGAGGATGACAACCCCCCCCCCCCCACAGTCCTCAGGTTAAGGGCTGTAAGTTATGCCCTGGGGGCATATTAGGTTTTTATTGAAAAGCTTTGTCGTAGAAACTTGAAAAAGGGCTCATTCGATTGAAAATTCAAAGGGGTTGTGCCCTTTCTAATAGTCGAAAGTGATTGGAGGATAACTAACACCCCTCTCACACCCATCATTTCCCCAAACACATTCAATCAAAATTTTGAGATAGCCATTTTGTTCGGCTTTGTGAGATAGCCTTATTGGACACAT
This sequence comes from Artemia sp. Qi Xiang Cuo, assembly GCF_049724085.1. Lineage (NCBI taxonomy): Eukaryota > Metazoa > Arthropoda > Branchiopoda > Anostraca > Artemiidae > Artemia > Artemia sp. Qi Xiang Cuo. The sequence goes on from NC_142801.1 coordinate 12,048,949, forward strand.
ACTTGTTCGATAGTTTTTGGAAAGGCATGGCTGCCTAGAGTCTCAGGCATGTTGACCAAGAATTTAAAATTGACATAAGACCGTTAGATTGCCTGTAATGGGAGGCAAACAAGGCACACCCGCCTATGGTCTTAAGAAGGTTGACCAAAAATATAGAATTGACATAGGAGTCAGAATTGACTCCTCAAAAAGATATTTTCTATCTTGAAGTCAACTACGCGGAACAAAATGGGTATCTCAAAATTTTGATTGGACGTATTTGGGGGAATGATGGGGCCCTCCAATCACTTTTGATTATTAAAAAGGGCACTAGCCATTTGAATTTTCAGTCGAATGAGCTTTTATTGAAGTTCCTACGACAACGCCTTCTTTAAAAACCTTATATACCCCTAGGGCATAACTTAAAACCCTTGCCCTGAGGGATTTGGGGGAGTGTCCTCCTCAAAAACAAATTTTCTATCTGGAAATCAACTGCACTGAACAAAATGGCTATATCAAAATTAAAAGGGCACTAGCCCTTTGAATTTCCAATCGAATGAGCCTTTTTTGAAGTTTCTACGACAACGCCGTCTATTAAAACCTTATATGCCTTCTGGGAATAACTTAAAACCCTTGCCCTGTGGGTTGTGGGGGAGTGTCCTCCTCAAAAAGATATTTTCTATGTGGAAATCAACTACGCTGAACAAAATGGCTATCTCAAAATTTTGATTAGACGTATTTGGGGGAATGATTGACGGGGGGGGGGGGGGAGTTACCCTCCAATCACTTTCGACTATTAAAAAGGGCACTAGCCACTCCAATTTACAATCTACTGAGCCCTTTTCGAAGTTTCTACGACGACTCCTTCGATACGAAGTGCCGGGGTATGGAGAAAAAAAAACAACACATTGCGCCCACATCGTTCTTTACTGATTAACGTCGCGTTCTTTTACCAGGCTTGTCCCGAATCCACCGTTATTGGTACAGTTTCAACACTCTTGGTATAGTTCTAACAGTTCCGCCGTTCTTTACACACTCCCACCACGCTTGGTACTCACTACCTGGTGTAGATGATTTCAGAGAGTGGAAAGGCACTCGATATTCCATCTTTTTCTTTCCACCATTTTCATAGTCACTTGTCTCATATCCGATGCTGGTGCTCCAGTAAAGCAGCAGGTTGATTTACATCATCCTCGACTTTTTGCATGTGTCTCACAATCATTTATTTGTGATGTTATAGGCAGGCTATATATATATATATATATATATATATATATATATATATATATATATATATATATATATATATATATTGATTTTCATTGTCACTTGTCTCGTATCCATGGCTGTTGCTCCAGTGAAGCAGCAGGTTGATTCACATTATCCTCGACATTTTCGCATTTTCGTGTAACCTTTGGCATAGTTTTTTTTGGAATAGATATCTCCGCTGTCACACATCTTCTAGCCACATATTTTTCTGTTGTTCACTTTAATTTTTGATTCGTCCTGATTTCCATTGTCGTAGGTCTTGTAACCGCATTTTTTTGTACTTCACTTTTTGCCTCGTTGTAAGCCTCGCTTCCGCTTATCTTTAAACCACATATTTCTTTGTCCTTCAATTTCGTTCATCATTACTTCAGAATTTTTTCAGTGACCGTATATAATCTGTTCTTCACTTTCGTTTTTGACTCGTTGCAATTTCCACTGCCGCTTATCTTTTAACCACGCATTTCTTTATATTTGAGTTTCGTTTTTGAGTCGTTAAACAACCCTGTGGTTTAGCGAATGGATTTAAAATAGAGGAAAGGTCCAGTATTATGTGTTTTTTTTTAATTATTAGCTAGTTGAAAGCAATGGATATTTTCAGTTGCAATCAATAAATTATTAGCTCTGATTGTGTCTGTTTTGAATTAATGTACGATCTATGCACTTTTAGAACCAGTAACATGCGCCGAAACCAATATAGGCGAGTGTGTATTCAATGAGGACCCCTTGAGGGAGGGGACCACTTTTTACTGTTCTCTGCTAGGTGATTGGATAGGTAAGGTCGAGGCCTTGTTCAAGTGCTTATTTGTCTTAATTGCTAAAGTAGGAAAATAGTTTTTAGCTCATTTTAACACCTTTAACAGATTATACTGTAATGACACCATGGAGAAAAAAGCGAAGTGGCAAATATTGGTACTATCCCATTATACGGGCCTCTCTAAAAAGTCAGGTTCGGTTAATGCTAATGAAATAAAATAAAATAGGATGAATACGTAATAGTTTAGAAACAAAATCGGGCTATATATTTGCACATTAGGGGGAGCGGGGGGTAAAGCATTGCATATATTAAATACGTAACCTAACCCAGGTACCTTCCCCCTCCTAAACCCCCAAAAAACACAGTTTAATATCGTAAACGTAATGAAAACCCTTTTCCATCATTGCCTGCTCTATAACAGTTAAGACGTCAAAAACGGGTTTTATCATTGCCTAGTCTATAGTGATTAACCCGAGAGGCCCGGATAATGGAATAGTACCCCAATTTTTTAGCCCAACAAGTTGTTTTGGAGAAATCATAAAAGTGTCCTTTTTTTGCTAATTTTGACACTTTGGTCCCGTAAAGTTTTGCCAGCCTCGTTGTCTCTAAACCGGGCTATACTGAGCATTATCGAAATATTGCCGTATCGACGTTTGGAATTACAAAATATATCGAATATGCTATGCCTTCAGATTTTGGAACACTAAAGTTTACATAGTGTAAGTAAAGTAATACAGAAAGGTTTACTTTACTATGTTAAAACATAATTAAGTTCTTCCTCACTCATATTTAGGTATGACCATCCAGTGGAGCATCAGCGTCTATTTGGAGCATCCAGTGCGTCCAGAGAAGAGGAGTGTTTTCTTTTAAATAGTGCTGGGAGGCTGGTTTTGTTTAAAGACACTGACTTGTACCGTCTATATAAACCCCAGCGTAACTACTCCACAATAAGCCGTTCTTATCAAAAAAGATTGTCGGTTGTATTATAAATTTCACTGAATATGGCTTTGCCAGGAATGGCATTGTAAAACAATATGTCTTGAGTTATACTGTTCTTTTCAACATACCAAGCATATGCAAATAAATGTTCCATTATATTCAGTCAGGCCTTTGAACAAATATAGGCAAGTGGGAATATGTAAAATTAGATAATAAAAGTGACATTTTTTAAATCAGGAGACAGTAGGAATTCTATTGATATGTCAATAGTCAATTAAAGGAACGGGCTAGTTGGTCTAATTAACCTAATAGGTCAAATAGCCTAATTGGTCTTATTGGCGTAATTTTCTGCTGATATCTTACACAGGTTCATTATTTTCAAGCTTGGTGCAAAACTACCTATTTGCATATTATGGAGGTCTAACCATTAAAAATAGATCTCCCGGGATTTCCTAATTTTTGTTAAGTTTGGGGAAAACCTTTACGAAAGTTTATTCTCTATAGTACCCACAAATTCCTTATAAAAAAAAAGATAATAAGATGGTCATTTTCAGGCATTATTTTAAAATGGTTTTCGCTAAGAAAAAAAACGGCCCCTGTGATTCAGGAGTCATTATTAAATAATTGGGAAAAAATTCAAACTTTGGCGTAAAGAGCGAGGTGTTAAGAAGGGGGAAACCCCTTTTATATACGTAATAGTTTCTGTTAGTTTTAAGTCTTAATGTTGCTCCTTACTTTCAGTTGAAAAATACTTGTTTTTTTTAATTTAATTCTGATCATTTTTTCAATAATGCCAGAAAATCTGGCCCCACCTCCACAGAGAATTCCCCTCCCCACAGAAATATCCTCTAGACAATTCAATCCCGGTGAAAATTTACCTTGGACAATTACTCTTAACGACTCCGCGTGTAAAAATTGAAACGGGAAAGAGAAAGCAAGACATATAAAAATACATTTGTATAAGAATTCTGGCAAATTCCCGCAGTGTAGTTGATAATTTCTCCTGACAAGTTCACTCCCTGGAAATTTCTCTCCCCATGGAAAATTCCCCATATGGAAAAAAAACAGCAGAAAATGTGCCCCCCCTCCCCCAGCCAAACATGTATGCCTACATCCGAATAACAAATACTATGCGCAAACAATGGGCAAATTTTTTTTAACTTAAATACCTTTCCCCTGAGGGGGGGGGGGTCATGTTATATCCAAAGCCATAGTTATTGGGTCTTTAAACTATGATGAACACAATGGATATCTCAAAATTTTGATCGGACGATTTTGGGAAAAAGGGATGGGGGAGGGGGCCTAGTTGTCCTCCAATTTTTTGGTCACTTAAAAAGGGCACTAGATCTTTTAATTTCCGTTCGAATGAGCCCTCTCGTAATATTCTAGGACCGCTGGATCGATATGATCACCCCTGGGGGAAAAAAAACAACAAATAAACACGCATCCGTTATCTTTCTTCTGGCAAAAAATACAAAATTCCAAATTTTTGCAGATATGAACATGAAACCTATACAGTAGGTTTATCCAACACGTTGAATCTGATGGTGCAATTTTCATTGAGATCACTTGACTTTTAGGGGCCGTTTCCCCCCTTTTTTGAAAAATCAAGAAAATTTTCTCAGTCTCGTAACCTTTTATGAGTAAGATTAAACTTAATGAAATTTATAAAATTAAAATCAGCATAAAAAGCCGATTCTTTTGATGTATCTATTGGTATCAAAATTCTGTTTTCTAGAGTTTCGGTTACTATTGAGCCGGGTCGCTCCTTACTTACGGTTCGTTACCACGAACTGTTTGAAAAGAAGCAGAAAAATGCTTTGGTAAAAAAAAAAACTAATCTTCCGGTTATAAATGAAAGCTGTTTAAGATGGCTCTTTGATCCTTGTTTTTTTCCTAATTTTTCAATTCCATTTTTTAAAGAATCTGTTGAAAATCACATCATCAAATTCAGCAAATCAGAGAACCCGACTGTTGGGGTTTCAAACCCATCTTGAAAAATGTGTATTTTTTGCCAGAAGAAAGATCACGGATGCGTCTTTATTAGTTTTTTTCCCAGGGATAGTCGTATAAAACCAATGGTCCTAGAATATTGTGATTGCTCATTCGAACGGAAATTGGATTGGAAGGCATCTAGCCCCTTCCCATTCCCCCTTTTCCCCAAAAAGTCATTCGATTAAAATTTTGAGATAGACATTTTGTTCAGCATAGTTGAAAGGTCCTTTGGGGATAACATGACCCCCCTCCATAGCCCCTGGGGAAATGCCTGTGTGTTCTGAAGTTTTCCCATTGTTTACGTACAGTATTTGTTATTGGGAGCACAGAGACGGAATATTTCCAATTTCTAGTTTTTGTGGTTTTTAATCTGAAGGTCTCTGATTTTTTTTTCATTTCTAAGACGTCCGGGTTTCAAACCACAGATAATAATTCCATAGAGTGTCTTGATAGCTTTATCAGTAAAACGCAAAATGCAAAAGTTCACATTTTTCTTGCTTAATGGTTTTCTTGGACAATTCTATTTATGAGCTGTTGATAAATTAGAAGTGAAATATTTGGTCAAAGTGAAAAAGACATGAAAGTCTAATTAGAGTAAACCCAAGACAGATTGTCTCTCTGAGAGGCAAAGCTGGCATAAGATTTTGCTGTTGGGGATTGGCGCACACCGGTACACCCTTAGGAAGACACCAACAAACGTCGGAACAGACTACACCAAGCACTAAGACAGTCGAGGAAGGGAAAAGAAGTCGCATGGGGCACTGTAGACTGTAGTGTCTTCTTTTTCCAAACATGACACACATTTGATACCGCGTGTACTCACCCTGGGAATGTACGTCAGAATTCGGAACCTTTGTTTAGTTGCTAGTGGTCGGAACAAAACAGGTTTGTCCATAGGCTTCTCGTGATGTGTATATCAAAATCGGGCGTGCGTGAAGGCGGAGTATGAATCTTGTGCGGTTTTAAATCTGTTTCACTTATTTTTAATGGAAAGTACAGCCTTTGTCGATACCACAGTTTATAGAATTATCCAGTAAGTTTATCGCAGATCATTTCTGGTCTTCATTCTCGTTGCGAACAAAAAGCTCCTCCCACTTATTTCTGCATTAGCGGGTTAGTCTGTTTCCGTCAATCAATGAGAAATTGTTACAAAGTGCATTATTCGTAATAGCGGGTTTCCACTTATTTCCGATTATTTCTATTATAACTGTAAGTTTCGCGTCTAAGAGGGTTACAAAGTGCATTATTCGTAATAGCGGGTTTCCACTTATTTCCGATTATTTCTATTATAACTGTAAGTTTCGCGTCCAAGAGAAATCTGACTTGTCTACCCGTGAAAAGATCTAATGCCGCTTATGTTTATATCTGCAAAAACGTTCTCTGGAGCACTCGCAGCTCGGTCCGGGTTTTTATAATGGGTGAGATAGGGAATGATCATACTGCTAATTCTATAAACTGTGGTCGATACTGTATATTCTGTCTACTGTGGTATGGGGTGAAGATTGGGCCAGATGAGACCAAGAGGCTTAAAAAAGACTAGACAAAGTCGTAAGAGAGTAAAGTAAGGGAAAAGAAATCAAAGGAGGTCGTATGGGGGAAAAGAGGTCCTGATGAAACCAAGAAGCTTTCAAAAAGACCAGGCCACGAAATAAGACAGTAAAGCAAGGGAAAGAAATTCGCATGGGGCAAAGGAGAGCCATTGGAAGGGTTTAAGAATGATGGGAGCCTTGAAATGAACCTCAGAAGAACCAAACAAAGTTGGGATATTTAGAAAAGACCCGAGGAACCCCAACCATAGTAAAAGGTTACGAAAGTACCTTTTACTATGGTACTTTGGTAATGTAATGGGTGAGATAGGGAATGATCATACTGCTAATTCTATAAACTGTGGTCGATACTGTATATTCTGTCTACTGTGGTATGGGGTGAAGATTGGGCCAGATGAGACCAAGAGGCTTTAAAAAGACTAGACAAAGTCGTAAGAGAGTAAAGTAAGGGAAAAGAAATCAAAGGAGGTCGTATGGGGGAAAAGAGGTCCTGATGAAACCAAGAAGCTTTCAAAAAGACCAGGCCACGAAATAAGACAGTAAAGCAAGGGAAAGAAATTCGCATGGGGCAAAGGAGAGCCATTGGAAGGGTTTAAGAATGATGGGAGCCTTGAAATGAACCTCAGAAGAACCAAACAAAGTTGGGATATTTAGAAAAGACCCGAGGAACCCCAACCATAGTAAAAGGTTACGAAAGTACTAAAAAGACCAAAGGAATGGAATAAAGTCCAAGCTGAATAAACAAAGTCACGAGGGACTAAGACAATTTGAAAAGAGGTCAAGGGGGCAAATGAAATTTGGAAGAAAGTCACCTCTCCTCCGTATTGTTAAACCTGGGCTCGAACCCAGCGTGCCATATTAGCAAGCTGGGATTAAACCTACATCAAGACCACAGCACGTAGTACAACCTTCACCTTTGAATTGCATTGTCAAAAAGAGTTTATCATGGCAAAAATTCCTAGAATTTTACTATTTCATTTCTGCAAGCAAAAACTTACGCCTTTATAAGTTAAAGCCTTTTTTATATCGGGAATCTTTATTTTCTTAAGATTTTCGGAGCTTTTGCTCCCTAAGATTTAGTCTTCAGAGGTAATGCAATAGCGGTGCCTATAGTAAAGGGCCACAGGGCTTCAATATATTTTTTCTCAGAGACAGTTCATATGGAATGGGTGGTCGTCTAAGCTTCGGAGGGGGCTCATTCAATTACAAATTGAACGTTTATAGTAATCATTAAGAGATAAAGTGACCGCAGGGCAGCCAGTCACCCCACGCCCTTACCATCCAAATTTATCAGATCAAAATTTGGAGATAATCATTCTGTCCAAAAATAATCCAAAAATCAACCGAATATGCCTCCGGTGATGACAAAGCTCCTCACAGCCCTCAAAGCAGGGGCTGTAAGTTATGCAAGTTTCTTATTGTTAAAATATAACCTTTTTTTTCTATGGAAAGGGTGGTCGTAGAAACTTTGGAGGGGACTCATTTGATTCGTGGGCGCCCATAACATTGGGCAAGGGGGCGCCAGCCCCCCTACCCCCTGGCCGAATGACGGTGTCATATATTTGTATTAATTTCAAAACTTTTTCAACATAATAAGTTTTCAAAGAAAAGTAAAGAGCTCAATTAAGCCAAAAATGGGCAGAAATAAAGTCAAATAATCTTCCAAGCGTAAAACTATCACAAATCACTATCAACAACTAAATGAAACTCAAAACAAACAGAAGTTATAATAAATAGCCGAGTCAAGCTCAAAACGAGCAAAAATTAACATTACTAGGGCTGATAACCCCCATGCCTTCTCAAGACCAGAATATAACTTAGGGTTTACTGAAAAAAAAAAATTACCGTGGATTGTCAGTTTAATATACCTATACTTATATTTATTCCTTAAAATAAAAAAAGGATAAAAAAAGTGTTTTACTTATTTAAGTAAAAAGAGTGAAAACATTTAAACATATCTTGTTTTCAGTAAAGCGCAAATTATGTTCTAGTCTTGAGAAGGCGTGGGGGTTATCGGCCCTATTAATGTTACGTTGGTAGCATTTGATTTCACGTTCTCAACGATGGTTTTTGTGGACGATTTGGATCTTACTATCAGCTTCCAGTCATCCTTGGTTTTACGAAGTTCATTTATCTCATCAGAGTTCGGGCAAACACTATCGACAAAACGCTTGCGAGCGTCCGGATTATCGACCGTTTTTGGGAGATTGAGGACAGCTGCATACGAGGGTTTAGCACCTACTTTTGCAATGTCCTTAGTGCCCGCCGTGGAAGTAGACGAACTTGGCTGACCGAATGAGGAAACATAACTCTCGAACTCAAGACAGAGTTCATTTACCTTCCTCGTCAGTGTTACGCTTGCTTCACCCGGAACAATGGGAACCTCATCTGGCTGGAAAATGACAACTTTGGCAGTGGCACCGAATTCTTATCACTATAATCAAGCGCTTTAAGGATGCCTGTAAAAGTGTCTGAAACCTTCTGTCTGTCAGTTGGTCTGACCGACATTTTTGCTTCAGATCAGATTAACCGCTTGGCTTGTGCAATTTGATCACCAGCAAAAAATCCGCATCCTACTTTGACTACATTCGCATCCGTGTTCCCAGCCTTCCTTACTCGAACCGTATAGTTCAGAACTGCATTCAAGGCTAGTTTCTCTGATGTCATGACGGTACGGAATGAAATGTCAGGCGGGGAACCAATCAATCATATTTTCAATGAATCAATCAACTACTGAATCAATCAACCATATATTCAACTACTTTTATCTGCTATGGAATAGTTAACAAGACCTGTGGGAAGTGCCAGTACCCAAATCGCCTTTCCCTAGCAGTTTAAGGATCAATGTCCGGCCAGAACCGATACGGCTTTTGAGTTTGGCTTGAGATACGGCTAATGAAGTCTTTACTTTTCTTTGAAAAATTTGTTTTGTGTAAAAAGTTTTTTTTAGATTAATATCTGTGCTTTTTTTATTGACCTTTTTTTATTGATTTTCTTATTAATATCTGAGCTTTTTTTTAAAGTCATTTTTCATGGAAAAAAAAATATTTTATATCTTTTCGATTTTTTTTCTATAAGAATCCGTAGTTTGGCTTGCTATTTGTATGTTGGGAGAAACTTTTTCAACAATTTGTAATCCTGACATGAATAGTACTTTTTAATTTTATTTTATACCTCCTCAAGTTGGCCTGAAAAAAAAAACTTAATATCATTCCCAAAAGATTCTATCTATGCTCTTTGGCAACCTAGATACACTTAAAATCTATCTATTTATTTAAAATGTAAGAGCAGAAGTAGTAAAAGTAGTCGCCACAAAAGCTTCAACTTAATACCCCCAATCGTTCTCGATATATTGCTGAAGTGTCTTATTGGCAACCGCAAACACAATGCCTTTTGATTAATTTTTTAAATTAGAATTTAGTTACATAGCATAATGGGCCAATTGCATAATTGTGGGGGTTTGGCATGCCCAATATCCCTAAGGACATAGTTGCTGGACCGTTCTACTATGCTGAACAAAATAGTTGTCTCAAAATTTTAACTCGATGGGTTTGGGAAATAAATCGGCTTGAGAGACGGGCTGATTGCCCTTCAATCTCTTTTTACTCTTAGAAAGGGCCCTAGAACCCTAGAACTTTTAATTTTGAATCGAATTAGCTTCTTTAAATGTTTCAATGACATTTTTCAGCTATTATAGAGTGGTGCTGCCTATGATATTACTTATTCCTTTTTGAAAATCTGCGTGTATACAGTTTTTTCGTTTAATTGGAACGTCTCCTAAACACTTCCTAGAAGTTTCAACTTAATACTCTTAGCGTCATTAGTTACAGTACCTGTAGTTGTAGTACTAAAAGTATACACATAGTGCCTTCTGGCTGGTTAAAAATCCACCGCAACTTAATCTTAAAGATCTAACTTAATAATATAAGTTGTTCTTGAGATATTGCTTTGTCACTTTTTTGAAAGTCCACTTGCTCATAGTTTATTTTGATTTAGTTCAACGTCCGCCTAAATATTTATTGTATTTGATTACTAGTCGGGGAGCCAAAGTTGAAAATCTGACAAAATAGCAATCTGAGGGGGACAAGTGATTTGAGAGAGGTTTTAGACTAAATCGACCATGCTGATTACGAATATCTCGGGAATATAAGCGCCAAAGGTGCGCTTGGTGGTTTTTGCAACTAAGTTCGTTGATTTTTCTATTTCACTCAGACTAAGTCCAGCTTTCTACTAGAATATTGTAGTTGTCTTTTTTATACCTAGCCAAAACATTAGGCGATCGTTAATTTACCACATCAGTAAAAAAAAAAAAAAAAAAAAAAAAAAAAAAAAAAAAAATCCTGCTTCAAGCACAACAGCTTCAATATGCTTCAAACTGCTTTTACAAGCTTTTGCTTTTTACAATTTTATTAACATACGATTGGTCGAATATACATAATTTAAATATGTTTAGCAATGTTTTTTAAGTTATTATTTAGTCAAACTCGTCGTCACTTTCAGAAAGATCGCATGACCCAGCACAAGCATAAAAGCAAGTCGCACTTGCGGATTCCAGCACAGGAGCACTTTCCAATACACATATTTCTACACTTGCAATGAACTGCAATACGGTTTATAGAAATCGGCCACTGCGACAATGAATTTGTCAGAGGAATAACCCCAAAAGCGTCACTGTATACCCATCCGAAATTTAGGGGGTCTAAAACTATTGGTTCAGACTCCATAGCCTGTAAAACGATTCCCCACTGATATACAACTCTAAGGATGTGATATTTAAAGTTGTTTTCAGTGGGCGGAAGATTTTTTAATGATTTTTTCCTATGGAATAAGTGCACTCGCAAGTCATTCAAGGAGTTAAAGTCAGTAGGATTCTTTCCATAGGCTGCGATTGTTACTTTTCTTGCCACCTCCGTCACTTCCTCAATATAATTTGATATGTTGACAAGGTCAATCTTGACTTTTCTCGTCAGTTTCGCCATGTCACTAACAAGATCAAATTTCAAAGCTGCTTTCACAAATGTCTTCTTCCCCACAGAATAAGCAAAGCTCGTCGTGTCAGTGCCACTAAGGCAGTGTAGAAGTCCAATGCTGTCAATAAAGTCCCGTGGAAGAGAAATAGCTAGCTCGTGCACAGGGAAAACTCTGTCAGGGAATTGGAGGAATAGCTCCTTCTTTTTGTTCTCTTTCGTAGCTAACAGCGTAGAGGAGTGCTGCAAAAGTATCACCAGAATATCTGTGTCATTGGCCCGAACAATGACAGAAGAACTTCCATTCCTAAAGCTGGAAGCAACATGGACTGCTACACGCATGTCTGCTTCTTCATGTGTGCTTGCAAGCTCAAGACTAAGAGGAGGCAAAGGTTCCAGGGATCCTTTTCTAGGCAATATCCTAACATGTAGACGATCAGGGAAACCTCCAGCAAGTATAATATCAAAGTTCTTACTTTTACTTCCAATATTGCTCCAAAACTCATAAATAAAAGCCACCAAGTTAGCTTTGCAGGAAGAACTTCTAAGAATTGATTGCCAGGAATCACCGAGTTTGATGCTGTCACTATATGTGGTACTGACCTTCAAACTCTGCTCACCCCTTCGTCTATGGCAACCACTACTGTCTTTTAAGCATACTGGTGAGCCAGTTGGGTCCTTGATTCCATAAATTCCATCATACCGGTCAGAAACTACATGCAGTTGGCATAGATTTTCCGGGAGCTGACTAAAAACCTTGCACGTCAACCTTCTTGAAAAATCAGACAATGTCTCATCCCTTGACGGAGTCATAGTCCTTAAGAGTGGCATAAAGTCCAGAATGAGAGATAGCCTCTAATTGACATCAAACACTGGCAAAGAGTAGGCTTTAGAATCTAGGCAAGACAACCCTTCTATAAAGTTTATCAGATCAGATTTCTTTCCTGTTCTTAATCGGAATCCCTCGGATTGCGCTTCGAACAATGCCGGGGAATACTGGAGGAGTTCATGCTGAAGTATTTTTTTTAGCATGTCGGTTGCTGATCCTGGATTTTTACCAACATTCAGCAGAACTTTTTTAACTGCTTCTAGTTCTTCTACAGGGTTAGCAAAAGTACGTTTCGTCTTTTGGGTAGGTTTCAAGCAGCTTTCCATGGTTTGAACCTTGATCTTTGAAAAAGCACTAGAATTGCCTTTTAAATAATCCTCTACAGCATCCAATCCTATCTTCTCTGCTGAGACAATCCGTTCCGCTATTGCTGTATCAACAGTTTCAAAAGTGATCACATTCACCAACGGCACTTCATCATATTTAAAAGGATGTATATGCTCTTCAAGAATACTAACTGACTTGTCTACGAGGCTACTTGTCTTGTCATGGCTTTGCAAAATATTGTTGTCAAACTCAGTCGCCCCATCCAGTCCTGCCATCGACTGAAGGGAAGAGGATACTCTTGAGCAAAATGGCAATGTCAGTGTCCACTTGGCAACTGCTGCTTTGTTCAGAGTAACACCTCTTAATCCACTTTTTTGCTTTGCTTCCAGATTTAGTGAGGATTCTAGCGCATGGTCCGGTGCGACACAATTCATTGAGCCAGGAGTCCTTTTCACATTGAACAAACCTTCCTTAAATATTTCAATCAGTTTCTGAGGAGCACAGGCCATTTCTCTCAAATATAGTGTCAAACATTCTGCATATTTATAATGTCCAGATGCAGCCATATATGTGATCATTAAACTTGCTGCTTTGAGATGTCGCCACCAATCTCCTGACCTTTCTGCAATTAAAAAGTCCATCAGGATGAAGCACATTCTCATATACTGTAACCATAGTTTTGAAGTAAACGATGTCTCGAGGAAGCTGTCAAAGTCCTCTAAAGTTGATTGCAGATCACTTATCGCACCTGTTACAGTACCCCAACTGCTATTCACATCGATCTCTGAGAGCACCTTCTCTATGTGATCCATCACTGCTGTATCCTTACCAAACGCTAAACAATGATCTTCGAAAGCTTCAAAATACATCCTGCACAAAGCTTCCGCAACAATTTGGTGGGCTCTCACACAGCGGTAAAAGGGTTTACCCTTTCATAGCTTTTTTGGCAGACCCAGGCAATAAAATATTTGCTTTTGAAAAAAGCTCCTCCAAGCCAGAACCTGTCATGAGATACCCTATGGCACCTAAAAAGTTCATAGCGATGTGTAGGCCCCCGAGCCTAGGAACGACTTTTTCGTAGCTTTTTGGATCTTTCGATCTCAAAGCAAGTATAATCTCATAAATTGCTAAGTCACATGTGATCACTGTGTATTCTTGATGAAGAGAATCAGCTGTCTGCTGTAATACCGCAACTGCTTTTGCAACAACTTCAGGGTTTGAAGGTGAGCTAGGGATTATTGGCAAATATCCAAGGCGAGAAACAGGCATCATGGAGCTTCTTCCATCATCTGCAAAATATTTGAAGTCTGGAAGTGTCAAGTTGTCTGGTAATTGCACTGCCAGAAATTTTGTTGGCAAGTCACGACAGACTGCCCAAGATAGGAAAATGGGAGCGATGGAAACTCTTCCATCCCCTCGAGTCATTTCGAGCTTAAAAGAAGAAGGTTCTATGCAGCGTTTTCTTTTCAGTCACTTTTTCAAAGGATTCACTTCCGAAATCTGATTTTGACAATGCACGGCTTCTGCACCGGGAGCGCGATCGAACGACTGAAGCAGACGACGTACCAACATCAATCAGGTCCTTCGAGGGTTGGATGGCAATCATGGTAGTTACGTGGGATGACGTGCCATCTACAGTTTGCTCCTAAAGTAGAAGAAAATCAATTAATTTGTTTGCAAGGAAGTTCAAATAATTAATAAGGATCGATCAGTTATTTGTGGCGAATCCAGGATTTGGGGAATGGGGGGAAGGGGCTTGGTCACAAAAAAAATTACACTCTTGTCTCGAGTATTTCTAGCTCTCGGCAGGTGGTCAATACCCCTTTTGAAAAAATCTTTTGGACAAGTGTATGGTATAAAAACAGCTTCCGCGAAATAGCTGGCATAGAAAAATGTTTTCTAGAAAAAGCGGAAAAAAAAAAATCAACTTAGCACTAAGAATCAGTGTCTTTGGTCAGAATTGTGACTAGCCGTTTTTAAAGTGACTAAGGCCGAATGGGACTGAGAAATTCCAGGCATTTTGGACCGTTCACTTTCGCCGGGGGGGGGGTCTCCTCCTGGATCTGTCATTCAGACACCCACCGGTGTCGTATTCTGAATAAGGGAATACACTAACGGGAATTTTGGGATTAAACCGTGGAGCCCGTGATCAAATATTTTCATTTGTTTGACTCAATGTTATTACTGTAACTTGGCCAATTTAACATTTTAAGGAGATTTTTAGGGTGCTACAAAGGCAACTAGCACCTTAACCTGCTGGATCTAAACTTAAGATTCTCTAAACTTAGGATCTTCAGGCAGAGAAAGCATTTTCTGCCGCAAAGCCCCGAAAATTTTAGAAATTTATCACTAAACAGTGTATCATTCCTTATATTTGCCCCTTAATACTGATTTTAGAGAAGTAAACACCCTTAAAAATTAATATTGTGCTGCAAAGGGTCTAAGTTGTTTAAAAATTGAGATTAAGGAAATGCTGTTTTATTTTTGTTCATTTGCAGACACAAGAACTAAGTGAATGTCTGAGACAGTATTTTCTAAAATTCCGGGACCTACCACTGGAATATAGTAATAATGTGGTTTTCATGTTTCCTTTAAATTAGCCCCTGCAACATCTTTGCAAGGAAGCAAATTATCTTGAAAGGCAATATTATGCCGCAAAGTGGCAAAAATTTTTGAATTTAGAACTAAGATTTAGACTCTTCTACCTCATATTTTGATGCTTACCTCAAAATCAAGGTTGTTCAGTGAAAAGTGAATAAAGTCTCCTGGGACAATTCCTTCTGGTATGTGGACGTTTTCAGTTCTTTCTTGTTGTTCCTTTGCTTTCATAGCTTCATTGGTGACAATGCGTTGAACTGTGCTGTAGCTAACTGTCATTTTCAGTCTATTCAGTAGAGTTATAAGATTTTTGTTGCGAGTTTTGTGGTACACATAAACACCTTGGCCAGTATGTTTTGGGGTCTCTAATTTTCCCACTTGAAATAGAATGTCCTGAGCCAAACTGATAATATCTTCTTTCACAGCATCTGTGACACTGTATCTTTCGCTAGCATTATCTGGTGGGTCCTCAAAATTGGCAAAAAGGAATGCAAGCATGTTGAACAACATTGGAGGGATCATAGAATCTGCATACTCTGTAGTAATATCAATATATTTGTCACTACGTTTGTACTTTTTCACTGTATCAATTAAATCAGCCTTTAACCTTTTCACTGTGTAAAAAAACTCACTTTTAGCTTTATGTTCAAACATACCGTTCATTGAGTTTGAACAATACGGAGTTTCCCAGTCAGGAACATTGACAAATGGTTGGCTCCCTGTAGGACTTTGTGTTCCGTTTTCAACTGATTCAGGGCCACTATTTTGCATGTCATCTTCACTGTCCCACACTACTTCACAGTCAAATGATTCACTGTCACTCTCTCTGCCAGACTCGTTTGTTTCACAGTCTGTATCTAAGGTAGGACTCTCTACGAGCACAACTGAATCATCTGCTTCTTTGACAAACTTTGAAACCTGACGGCTCAGGGCTCCAACAGATACTTTATGCTTCAAATAGTAAAAGCACTGGTCTGCCTTTTTACTACAGCTCACTTCTAGTGCTTTGCCATACTTCACACTCAATTGCTTTTTCAGTATCCTAACATCATGGGCCTTTATTTCCAGACCTGAACTAGCTAGTCCACTGCTTAATTTCTGCCTTAGCTCACTAAGCGAGTATATTCTTCCTTCCTTAAGACGAGTTTCAATTTCACCCACCACACTTTTTGCAACAGCCTCTCTGGCAGAAAAGTTAGTCTCTTCCTCAGTCTTCTTTTTAAAAAAGCTAAGCATGCATTTTTGGTGGTATTTTGCACTCAACTGAATCAAATTTTTGTCTTTGGACCTTGCAAACACAGCAGGCATTTCTCGTAAAAGTCTTTCAGCATGCTGTGATAACTTCTGTTGCCTTTCTATCGTTTTAATTGCAAGAAGATTCTCACTTTTACACTTGGTACTTCCCTTTTTGCCACAAATGATGCAACAGTCAGCATATGAGAAACTCACTTCTGTTGCCAATGTTCTAGTGAGTCTTGCAGGTGTAGCTGGCATATTTTCTTCCTGAAGACCTCCATGGAGATCACAAGACAAAAATTTCTGTCTACAAGTTCTATGCCAAACAAGCCTTTTTTGTAAGAAGTTTGGTTGCTGACAGTCCTTTCTTAGAGCATGGTACTTAGCATTGCACTTTCATCTGGTCAATAAAAGTTCTCGGACACGTTTTATATCACTAACAGTGTGAAGCTGTCCTTTTCCATCGGTTTTGCAGATTAAACACTTTGCATAGTAAATTTTTTTTTTTGGGGGGGGGGCTATATAGAGCATCTAATTTTTTTCTGGCAAATGATTCCATGCTATTCTGCAAAATAGAGAAGAAATTTAGTATGGTACTAATGGTAACCTTAGAAAAAAAATTCAAGAATTTCTTCATGATATATAACCGATCCATTTCCAGTATCTACAGACTATTATAGTCTATAATAGGATCATATAAGCAGTGGAAAGACCTGGTGAAAAAAAAATCTTCAAACCAGAAAGTAATTAAAGCCCCCCCCTCCAGCAGTGATAAGAAGTCCAAAATGGAAGAAAAAAGACACTTCTTAGTTCTAAATTTCAATTTTTTCGCCTCTGTAAATCAGACTCAGATTCAGTCTTGGTCCCTCAAATGATTGAAAATTACACTTCTTAATGTTCCAGTGTAGAGGCAATGGGTCGTGGAGGTTTGAGTCTCAACCAATTTGAGTCCGCCATAAATAATACTAATACTGATGCGTTGAACAATTTTACAACTTTATGGCCGAGTATTGGGCATTGCAGCAGAGTATTGGCCAAAAAGAAGGTCCCACCAAACCTTCTTCCACCTAGCTTAAAATTTTTTTGTGCCACCTAATAGCACGTCCAGACTATCCGCTTTCTTGAAAAATGGTACGGAAATCTGGAAATGTAGACAGGTCTTCCATCCCCTTTTTCTGTTTTCTGGGCAGGAAGGATCAGAGGGTCCGAAAATGGAAAAATGGGATGGAAGACTGTAGTGTGGACAGCTTTTCTGGAAAAAATGCCAGAAAAAGGAGACGATTAAACATGATAAGTGATAAATAAAAATAGTTGTATGATGTTTTTTAAAATAGAAAAAAGTTAAATATTCTAACTGAGGCTCTAAAATTGTTTTCTATATGTTTTGGCTCAGAAAAACAGATTTGATAAGGATGGCTGATAAACTTGTACCGATATTTTTTTTAAAACCGCTAAGTCTGGAGGGCAATTCCTTTTTTCCAGAGTTCCATCCAATGTGTCCAGAAAGCGGATAGTCTGGATGCGCTATAAAGTTAGAGAATTGAAGATCAATGGTAAATATTGAGATTCTTTACAAACAAAAGAATAAAGAGACTAAATAAAAGTATTGTCAGATAGTACAAACTATGATAGACTATGCTTGAAAAAAACCTGTACCACCTAGGCTAGCTCACAAAAGAGCCAAGCTCCTCGTAAAACCCCTCCCGTGGACACCCCTATAATTTACTGAATAATAGTAAGAAATAAGTTGCTTTTATCAGGAGGAACTAATCTGCACCTTTACCCTACTTTTAAACCACTTAAGTAAGCCTCGAACTATCCTTTGACCCCAAAACAGGTAAGACTTTTAGACTATCCATTATAAATTTAGAGACCAATGATTCCTGAAAGATGAGGAGAAACAAAAAAAAGTGAAATAATAATAAAAAAAAACATTTGAGGATCAGATAATAGAGTTAATTAGCCTTTTAACCATCAATTTGCACCAGCAAGGCAGATGGCAGTAAACATAACCATAACAAAGCCACGAGAACGATGCAGTGTCATCTACTTAACAATAAACGTGTTAAGTTTTAAAATTTTTACAATAGATGATTGAGTCGAATCTTTGACCTCATGTTAAACTATGAAGCGCACTTTGGTGGTCGCAATTCCCGAAATAAATGGAATCAGCATGTTCAAAAACATTGTATCCAAAAGTCAGAACTCATGTACCAAAATGTTTTTTACAAATCGTTATTTGACGACTTTTTCAACTTTGGCTCCCCGACTATACTGGAGACATTGTTATATTCTCTTTGGACTGTTGGCTACAAAATGACTATCTCACAATTTCTATCGATGTGTTTGGGGAAAAGAGGATATGAGGGAGAGGGGGCTAAATTTCTCTCTATCATGTTTGACTCTTAAATAGAACTAGAACTATGCATTTCCAATCAAATGAGCCTTCTCTAAAGTTCACAGGACCACCTCCATAAAAACCTTACATCCCCCGGGGCTTAGCTTAAAACCCCTACTCCCATACTCTGGGGGGTTGTGTCAACCCCAAAAGCCATGTTATGAGATCTTTGGAATATTTATGAATAAATGACCATCTTAAAATTTCTGTCGGATACATTTGGGGAAAATATGACGTGGGAGGGTATAGCTGCCCTCCGATAGATTTGACTCTTAAAAATGGCTCTTCAACTTCTGACTTCCAATCGATTGAGCCCCCTCCAAAGTATATACGACACACCATTTCGATAAAAACTTTAAATGCCCTCGGGGCACACCTTACAACCCTTGACCTAAGGACTGTGAAGGAGTTCTCATCCTCAAAGACATAATTTCTGGACTTTTAAACTACGTCAAACAAAATAACTATCTTGAAATTTTGACTGGAAGTGTTTGGAGAAATGATGGACGTGGACGGGTGGGGGAATGGTTTCCCTCCGATGACGTTCGACTATTAAAGAGGGCACTGGCCCTTTCAATTACCAACCGACTGAGCCCTTTCCGAAGTTTCTACGACAACAAATGGTCATCTTAAAATTTCTATCAGATACGTTTCGGGAAATTACGACGTGTGTGTGTGCGTGGGGGGGGGGGGGTATTTTCCTTCTGATCACTTTGACTCTTAAAAAGAGCATTATAACTTCTAATTACCAATCAAATGAGCTCTCGCCCACCATTTCTACAAAAACCTTTTATGCCCCCAGGGCGTAACTTACAACCCTTGCCCTGTGGGTTATATGGGGGAGGGGGTATCCTAAAAGAAATAATTTCTAGACCTTTCAACTACACTGAACAAAATGGCTATCTCAGAAATTAAAATTGAACGTGTTTGGGGAAATGATTGGTGTGCGGGGGGGGGGGCTGGTTGACCTCCAATCACTTTTGACTGTTAGCAAGGCCAGTAGAACTTCTGATTAACAATCAAATGAGCCCCCTCTGAACTTTATACGATCATCCTTTCTATAAACGTCTTTTTTCCCCCAGGGAATAACTTACAGCCCTTGCTTTGGGGGTTGTGGGGGGGGGATTGTCATTTTCAAAGTCATAATTCTAGACCTTTAAACTACGCTGAACAAAATCGATATCTCAAAATTTTGATTGGGTGTGTTTGGGGAAGTGATTGACGTGGGGGAGGTCAATCAGATCCATGAGCTCTTTTTGATGTTCCTATGGCATTTCTTTCTACGAGGACCTTTAA
The DNA here is from genome assembly GCF_049724085.1 of Artemia sp. Qi Xiang Cuo. Taxonomy (NCBI): domain Eukaryota; kingdom Metazoa; phylum Arthropoda; class Branchiopoda; order Anostraca; family Artemiidae; genus Artemia; species Artemia sp. Qi Xiang Cuo. The sequence goes on from NC_142801.1 coordinate 12,069,083, forward strand.
ACTACGCTGAACAAAATGACTATCTCAAAATTTTGATTGCCTGTGTTTGGGGAAGTGATTGACGTGGGTGAGGTTAATCGCCTCCATGAGCTCTTTTTGAAGTTTCTATGAGATTTCTTTCTACAAGAAGCGCCCTGGTCTAAAAAACAAAACAATATTTTGTGCCCACATTGCTCTTCACTTAGGCAGTGCTATCGCGCTGCCTATGATATTTTGTCTTGAGATTTGAATTATACAGCACTGAATTGCCGATTAGACCAGGTAAGGCCACCCCTAAAATTCAGCCTATGGGCGCCCATGATTTGATTGGAAGTCAAATGTTCTGATGCACTTTTTAGGACTAAAAAGGGATGTTTTTTTTGCCTTTTTTCTCTCCAAAGTAAGGTGCAAATAATATTCTGGTCTTCAGAAAGCAAGGGGGTGCGTGTCAGTCCTACTCATGTTAATTTCTGCTTGCTTTGAGTCTGACTCGGTTATTTACTGTAATTTCTCTTCGTTTTGGATATCATTTATTTATTGATGGTGATTTGTGTAGTTTTATGCTTGGAAGATTATTTGAATTTGTCTCTGCTCATTTTTAGTTTAATGGAGTTCTCTACTTTTCTTTGAAAAAATTATTTTGCGGAAAGAGTTTTTTAAATGAATTTCTGTTTGTTTTCATTGACATAATCTTTTTCATGGAGAAAGAAAATAATATTTAAATCCTCCTCAAGTTGACCTGAAAAATAAAACTTATATCTTATGCTCTTTGAAAACCTGGATGCACTTGCAGTGTTGCAAACTCATGGGGGGATAACAACTATACACCCCCCCCCCCAAGTTCACGAAATTTGTCCTGTAGGGTCAAAATTCTTATAGATCTCGACTAATATTAAAGGACAATGTATGCCTTAAATTTTATTGTTACGAGTAAAAAAAAAAAATTAATGGTTCATTTAATTTATAAAATAAAATTAAAACGAAACTGTCATAAAAGCTAACCAAATTCATTTTGGCTTTTAATCCAATTGATATAGAGTAATGTATGCGCAACAAGTAGGTAATGGATGAAGATCTCTACACGAGAATTTTGTTTTATGAAATTGCAGTTGGGAACACTGCCAGTCTGTCGCCAAGTAAGCCACGTGCTGTTATAACCTCCGGCTCCTAAGATCGTTGAACTTCGTTTAATCAGCGTGTACTTTGTCTTGTCAGTGTTTATATAAAAGTCTGTGTTAGAACTCCCATCATTTCAAAACGAAAATCAACAAATTGTAGACTTTTTTTTTTTAAAGGAACAGTTGGTTGATAGCAGACCTTAGTTGGTTGATACAAATCTTAGTGGAAATGGGAAGCAATTTGAAATACTTAAGGGGGCAAGGTTATGATAAAGCTTCATCTATTAGCGGCCAGTTTCAAGATTGTGCTGCTAATGTCTTTGAAATATTTCCCCATGTAGTCTATTTTCACTGTACAAGTCACTCCTTAAACTTAGCCCAGTGTCATTTGTACAACATACCTGTTATGGGAAATTGTCAAGGAACTTCGAAAGAAGAAAAAATTTCTTTAGAATTTCACCTAAACGCTCTGCAATAAGTAAAGAACGACGTTGCCACATTGTGTTTTTTCTTTCTTTCTTCGATGTACCATATGTACAATGATGTACAATGATACCATATATTATTTTTTTACTTTACAGCAGGGCACTTCATATGCAAGGGGTCGTCATAGAGACTTCAAAAGGGGTTCATTCGATTGGAAATCGAGAGTTCTAGGGCCGTTTTAAATAGTCGACAGTGATTCAAGGGCAACTAGCCTCCCCCCACGTCCATCAGTCCACCAAACCCATCCAATCAAAATTTAGAGATATCCATTTCGTTCAGCGGATCTGATTTCCTCATAGAAAATTTGTTTTTGAGGAGGACACTCCCCCACAACCCTCAGGGCAAGGGTTTTAAGTTATGCCCTGTGGTTATATAAGGTTTTTATAGAAGGGGTCGTCGTAGAAACCTCAAAAGGGGCTCATTCAATTGTAAATTGAGAGTTCTAGTGCCCTTTTTAACAATCGAAAGTGATTGGAGGGCTACTAGCCCCCCCCCCGCCCCTCTTTCCCCCAAATACATCCAATCAAAATTTTGAGATAGCCATTTTGTTCAGCGTAGTTGAATTCCACATAGAAAATATGTTTTTGAGGAGGACAATCCCCCACAGCCCTCAGGGCAAGGGTTTTAAGTTATGCCCTGGGGGCATATAAGGTTTTTATTGAAGGCGTTGTCGTAGAAACTTCAAAACACATTCGATTGGAAATTCAAAGGGCTAGTGCCCTTTTTAATAGTCGAAAGTGATTGGAGGGCAACTAGCCCCCCCCCCACCCACCGCCCATTATTTCCCCAAACACATCCAATCAAAATTTTGAGATGGCCATTTTGTTCAGCGCAATTGATTTCCATAAAGAAAATGTGTTTTTGAGGAGGACACTACCCCACAACCCTCAGGGCAAGGGTTTTAAGTTATGCCCTGTGGGCATATAAGGCTTTTATAGAAGGGGTCGTCGTAGAAACTTCAAAATGGGCTCATTCAATTGTAAATTGAGAGTTCTAGTGCCCTTTTTAATAGTCGAAAGTGATTGGTGGGCAACTAGCCCCCCCCCCACGCCCATCATTCCCCCAAACACATCCAATCAAAATTTCGAGATAGCCATTTTGTTCAGCGTAGTTGATTTCCACATAGAAAATATGTTTTTGATGAGGACACTCCCACAAAAACCTCAGCGCAAGGGTTTTACGTTATGCCCTAGGGATCTATATGATTTTTAAAGAAGGGGTTGTCGTAGAAACTTCAAAACAGACACATTCGATTGGAAATTCAAAGGGCTAGTGCCCTTTTTAATAGTCGAAAGTGATTGGAGGGCAACTAACCTCCCCCCCAAACGCCCATTATTTCCCCAAACACTTCCAAGCAAAATTTTGAGATAGCCATTTTGTTCAGCGTAGTTGATTTCCAGATAGTAAATATGTTTTTGAAAAGGACACTCCCTCGCAGCCCTCAGGGCAAGGGTTTTAAGTTATGCCCTGGGGGCATATAAGGTTTTTAAAGAAGGGGTTGTCGTAGAAACTTCAAAAAAATCTCATTCGATTGGAAATTCAAAGGGCTAGTGCCCTTTTTAATAGTCGAAAGTGATTGGAGGGCAATTAGCTCCCCCCCCCCCCTCCCCATCATTCCCCCAAACACATCCAATCAAAAATTTGAGATGGCCGTTCCATTCAGGATAGTTGATTTCCATATAGAAAATATATTTTTGAGGACGACACCCCCTAACAACCCTGAGGGGAAGGATTCCCCTGGGGGCATCTAAGTTTTTATTGAAATATTTGTCGTAGAAACTTGAAAAAGGGCTCATTCGATTTGAAATTCAAAGGGATAGTACCCTTTTTAATAGTCAAAAGTGATTTGAGGGCAACTAACCCCCCTCTCACTCCCACCTTTTCCCCAAACACATCCACTAAAAATTTTTAGATAGCCATTTTATTCAACGTAGCGGAGTTTTAGAAATTAGATCTTTCAGTATGACAGCCCCTCCCCCACAGCCCTCTGGGCAAGGGTTGTAAGTTATGCCCTGGGGCATATAAAGTTTTTATTGAAAGCGTTGTCGTAGAACGATTTCGTAGAGCGTTGTCGTAGAATATGAATCTCAGCCGTACGATCCAGCGCATTGAGCAGAATTTCAAAATCCTCAAAGATGAATATTCAAAAATCGGTCTGTCTTTTAATCCTGAGAAATCCGAAGTAATCCTTTTCAATTGGCGAAATCCCTCTACTTCTCTTATAAATATGGACGGTTCTCTTGTTAAACCCTCAGACCATATTACATACCTGGGCCTCCCAATCGGCACATCTATAGGCCACACACGTCGTTTGCTGATTTCTCACGTTGAGCGTAAAATTAGCATTTCTTACGCTGTAATCGTAAAAAGCAAACTACGTTTCAACCGTTATATTCTAGCATCCATTTACAACGCCACAGCCCTTCCTCATCTGCTTTACATTGCTCCTTTCTGGAAATTCTTTACAGTTACAGATAAAAAGCACCTAAAATCAATCTTCTTCAGATTTACTAAATATCTTCTACATTTGCTCCCTTGGACAAGAAACCGTAAAATTATTCATTTGTATAAGCTATCTGACCCTAATATTAGCATTAATAAATCTCTATCCTGTTTTCAAAGTAAGTTTAATCATCCATGGTCAACAATTTGTTCACAATAGTTTTTTTTATATTAATGTAATGAATATAGTCACTGTTCGTATTAATGTAATGAAGAGTTTTCTTTTGTCATGTGTTTGAATTTTCAATGTGTGTTTGTGTCCTTCTTTTTCTTTTTTTTTCTTATTTGTTTTCTTTAGTGATTACTCCGTATACTGTACCTTTTGTACCTTTTTTTGACGGGCAATAAATGAATAATAATAATAATAATATAAGAACGATGTTGGCACAATGTATTATTTATTAATTTTTTCCTTTAGAGCAGGGCACTTCGTATCGAAGAACTTGTCGTAGAAACTTCGAAGAGTGCTCATTCAATTGGAAATTGGAGTGGCTTGTGCCCTTTTTAATAGTCGAAAGTGATTCGAGGGCAACTAGCCGCCCTCCACGCCCTTCATTCCCCCAAGCACATCAAATCAAAGTTGTGAGATAGCCATTTTGTTCAGCGTAGTTGCTTTCCAGATAGAAAATATGTTTTTGAGGATGAAAATTCCCCACAACCCTCAGGGCAAGGGTTTTAAGTTATGTCCTGGGGGCATATAAGGTTTTTATAGAAGGCGCTGTCGTAGAAACTTCAAAACAGGCTCATTTGATTGGAAATTTGAAGGGCTAGTACCTTTTTTAATAGTCGAAGGGGATCGAAGGGCAACTAGCCCCGCCCCCCCCCCCGCCCATCATTCCCCCAAACACATCCAATCAAAATTTTGTGATAGCCAATTTGTTCAGCGTAGTTGATTTCCACATAGAAAATATGTTTTTGAGGAGGACACTCCCCAACAACCCTCAGGGCAAGGATTTTAAGTTATGCCCTGGGGGTATATGAAGTTTTTATAGAAAGCGTTGTCGTAGAAACTTCAAAACAGGCTTAATCGATTGGAAATTCAATGCGCTAGTGCCAGTTTTAATAGTTGATAGTGGTTGGTGGGCAACTAACCCCCCCCCCCCCACCGCCCATTATTTCCCCAAACACATCCAATCAAAATTTTGAGATAGCCATTTTGTTCAGCGTAGTTGATTTCCAGATAGTAAATATGTTTTTGAAAAGGACACTCCCCCACAGCCCTCAGGGCAAGGGTTTTAAGTTATGCCCTGGGGGCATATAAGGTTTTTAAAGAAGGGGTTGTCGTAGAAACTTCAAAAAAAGCTCATTCGATTGGAAATTCAAAGGGCTAGTGCCCTTTTAAATAGTCGAAAGTGATTGGAGGGTAACTAGCCCCCCCCCTCCACGCCCATCATTCCCAGAAAACACATCCAATAAAAAATTTGAGATAGCCATTTTATTCAGCGTAGTTGATTTCCAGATAGAAAGTATATTTTTGAGGAGGACACTCCCCCACACCCCTCAGGGCAAGGATTCTGTTATGCCATGGGGGCATATAAGTTTTTATTGAAATCTTTGTCGTAGAAACTTGAAAAAGGGCTCATTCGATTTGAAATTCATAGGGCTAGTGCCCTTTTTAATAGTCTTGAAAGTGATTGAACGGCAACTAACCCCCCTCTCACTCCCACCTTTTCCCCAAACACATCCAATAAAAAATTTTAGATAGAAATTTTATTCAACGTAGCTGAAAGTTTTGGAAATTAGGTCTTTAAGGATGACAACCCCTCCCCCACAGCCCTCTGGACAAGGGTTGTAAGTTATGCCCTGGGGTATATAAAGTTTTTATTGAAATCGTTGTCGTAGAATGATGTCGTAGAGCGTTGTCGTAGAATATAAGAACGATGTTGGCACAATGTATTATTTATTAATTTTTTCCTTTAGAGCAGGGCACTTCGTATCGAAGAACTTGTCGTAGAAACTTCGAAGAGTGCTCATTCAATTGGAAATTGGAGTGGCTTGTGCCCTTTTTAATAGTCGAAAGTGATTGGAAGGTGACTAACACCACTCTCACGCCCACTATTTCCCCAAACACATCCAATCAAAATTTTGAGATAGCCATGTCGTTTAACGTAGTTGAAAGTTCTGGAATTTCGGTCTTAGAGGATGACAACCACCCTAACAGACCGTAGGGTAAGGGTTGTAATTTATGCCCTTGGGGAATATAAGGTGTTTATAGAAAGCGTTGTCGTTTCCAAAAGGGCTCATTCGATTGGAAATCGAAAGGCCTAGTGCCCTTTTTAATAGTCGAAAGTGATTGGAAGGCTTGACATTTTTATAGTAAAGATCGAAGAGGGTACAATGGATTATTTTTTGTTGTTGTTGTTGTTTAGACCAGGGCACTTCGTGAGTTGTCGTGAAAACTTCGAAAATGGCTCATTCGATTGAAAATAGAAAGGGCTGATGTCCTTTTAAATAGTCGAAAGTGATTTGAGGTCAATCAATCCCCCTTCCACTCCTACCTTCCCACGCCAACCCTCCCATTTCTGCTCTTAAAATTTAACCAAATCAAAATAGCGTAAGTGTATCCAAGCTATCAAAGAAAGTAAACAGATTTTTTGCTAATGTTATCAAGTTTTCCATTTCAGGTCAACAAGAGGAGGTATGAAACTAAATTAAACAGTACTATTTTTGTCCAGATTTTTAAAAGGGTGTATGTTTTTAAAAATTGCTGAACATTTTTCTCAAACATACAAATAGCAGGCCAAACTATAAAGTCTTGAGATATTGCTGTGTTACACTTTTGACAATCTGTATGCTCACATTTCGTTTTGATTTAGTTCAGCATCTGCTTCAGTGTTCCTTGAAAGCTTCACCTTAATACTCTTAGGTTGCATAGTGGTAATAGTTCTAGTAGCAGTAGTAGCATTTGTAGCTGTATACACATAGCACCTTTTGTTTTCTTTGACATTCCCTCAACACATTTCGACTTTATACCATAAACTATTCCTGGGTCACTGCTGATACGTCCCCTTGACAACCTGCATGCGCAGAATGTATTTCGATTTCGTTTAACACTGTTTCAATTTCCCGAAATTTCGCGTTAATACCCTTAGCCTTAGTAGCAGTAGTAGTACCAGTAGTAATAGCAGTAGCAGTAAAATTAATAGTGGTAACCTTAGCTTTAGTAGCAGTAGTAGTAATAGCAGCAGTAACAGTAATAGCAGCAGTAGTGGTGGTAGTATGAGTAGAAGCAGTAGCAAAAGGATGCAAATATTGTCCTTTGGTTAGTTTAACATCCCCACAACAAGCGCCTTTAAGTTTCAACTTCACTGACCAAACTGCTCCTAAGATATGGCTGATACGCTCTTTTGACAACCTGTTTACAGAAGGAGTAATGTGATTGTGATTCAGTTCACCTTCCCCCCTCAATACTTCCTGAAATTTCATACCCTTAGGCATAGTTGTAATAGTAGTCACAGTACTAATTTTAGTGCTAGTGGTACTAGTTGTAGGGCTGGTACACATTATATAAATATTAGACACTATGATCGTCCCCTATCTCACCCATTATAAAAACCCGGACCGAGGTGCGAGTGCTCCGGAGAACGTAAAAGCATAAGCCACATTAGATCTTTTCACGGGTGGACAAGTCAGATTTCTCTTGAACGCGAAACATGGCTTCAACGTTGGAACACTAAATTTTAAAGAAACTAATTTTAAATTAATTTATTCCAATAAATATATGAAAATCAGTATTTATTTGTGCAATCTTATTATTAGATGTTTTTAGGATGAATTTATTCACTCTGAGACTTAACGAAAAATGGATTTAAGTTTCACCTATGAGCCAACGAATTGTATTTTCCATAATTTTCTTACAAAAAACTAGAGTTTACAGTCAAAAACCCTTATTAACTCAGATTTTACGGAAATAGTTTTATTTTTCGATCCATAAAAGGACTTAAGTTTTACATTTTAACCAGAGAATTGTATTTTCCATAATTTTCTTACAAAAAACTAGAGTTACGATCAAAAACCCTTATTAACTCAGATTTTACAGAAATAGTTTATTTTTTCGATCTAAAAATGGACTTAAGTTTCACATTTGAACCGGAGAATTGTATTTTCCATAATTTTCTTACAAAAAACTATAGTTTACGGTCAAAAACCCTAATTAGCTCAGATTTTACGGAAATAGTTTTATTTTTCGATCCATAAATGGGCATAAGTTTCACATTTAAGCCAACGAATTGTATTTTCCATAATTTTCTTACAAAAACTAGAGTTTTCAGTCAAAACACTAGCTAGCTCAGATTTTACGGAAATGTTTTTATTTTTCGATCCAAAAAAGGACTTAAGATTCATACTTCAACCAGAGAATTGTATTTTCCATAGTTTTCTTACAAAAAACTAGTGTTTACGGTCAAATACCCATATTAGCTCAGATTTTACAGAAATAGTTCATATTTCGATCCAAAACTGGACTTAAGTTTCACATTTGAAAGCTACGATCGTGATGAATGGTACTTGTTATCAGAAAAAAAGTCAATTGCAAAAAAAAGAATAAAAATCAAAAAAAAAATGGGGGAAGAGGGCCAAAAAGTTGGAGGGGCGGGGGCACCCGTCGAGTGTGGGAAGAGGGGACATTGGGGGGGGTGTTATCTCTTCTGGTTGGGCTCATTGGTGCTTATGACCCTTGATGGTTCGTACTCACATAAACCTTACTACTTGATTTGCAAGGATTTCTAAGGTTTGTTCTGAATTTCTTTATTAAAATTATTTTCCTGCCATCTACATCTCTCTTAGTATCAACTTTTTAGTATACTATAACGTTGGAGCCTATTTTAAACTGACAACACTCTTCAAACACAACTTGTGTATTATACAGAACACATCGGAGAGGTAAAGCTAGGTCAACTCACAATGTCATTCTATCATCATTAACCATTTTCATAGATTGATGTTGTCTCAAATTTATAACAAATTGCCCTAGTTAACAACCCCGAGGGGTTACCTTAACTGATAATCAGTTTAACCTTTTTTTTCTTTTTTTTCCACCTTCATACAATCCAATTCGCAAATGCTATCTAGCTCTGTTTTTTCCCCTATTATTCAATTAATATCGTTCGTACAGTCCAATTCGCGAATCCCTTATCCCTTTTTGCAAATGTCAATCAAACAATTCTGATTGTAGCATCCAATTTTTTAATAACAAACTACTCTCGAGTTACACTCCAATTCGCAAATCCCTTACCACTTTTTGCAAATGTCAATCAAACAATTCTGATTGTAGCATCGAATTTTTTAATAACAAACTACTCTCGAGTTACACTCCAATTCGCAAATCCCTTACCCCTTTTTGCAAATGTCAATCAAACAATTCTGATTGTAGCATCCAATTTTTTAATAACAAACTACTCTCGAGTTACACTCCAATTCGTAAATCCCTTACCCCTTTTTGCAAATGTCAATCAAACAATTCTGATTGTAGCATCCAATTTTTTAATAACAAACTACTCTCGAGTTAAGGCAATCTTCAAAAAATCAGAAAAACCAGTCGGTTTTTAAAATGTCCACGTGTAGCCACACTGCCTCAGGCGTACTTTTTTTTTAAATGTCCACGTGAAGCTATGCTGCCCATTCTTGTGCAGTTCATATCAATAACAAAAAACCAGTCTGATTATCTTATACACCCTTGACTATAGTTTCAAAACATGCTTGGCCACTTTATAGGTAGCCAACTTTTTTGCAATGTGTAGGAACCAGAGGGGAATCCCCGCTCGCTTGGAAAGGTACCAAGGGGACATAAGCAAAACGTGTTTAATCACGTGTAGAGGTCCCATAGAATAACACAGGAAGGAACATAAAGCCATAGATTAGTATGGGAGGGAACATAAACCCTTAGAATAGCATAGGAAGGGCCATAAACCCTTAGAATAGCGCAGGAAGGAACATAAAGTATGCAAATCCATAGGCACATGCTCTGGAAAGGTGCCAAGGAACATAATCTCCCCAAATAGCACAGGAAGGAACATAATCTCCCCAAGTTCAATATTAGCATTCTACTTGCGTAACCAATTAGGGAGACGTCGATCCCAAGAAGAATACATGTAGTCAGGGCATTAGACTGAGGTTTAACAATTCTATTGTTAAGTGCAGTCGGTGAAGTAATAGCACCCTGCCGTACTCCTGTCTTTACTGGCTACATAGGGTTGCCACTTGGTGACAATTCAATGGCACAGTCAATTAATGGGATCTGTCCTACGCCAATGGCCACAGGAAGCAAAAGCTCAGCTTTTAAATGAACATACACATCATACAGTGGCGCCGAAAAAACAGGATCAACACCTCTAAGACCCATATCAAGTATTATACCATCATGTATCAACGAATCGAAAGCACGTCTGACGTCATGGGACGCTAGTGCTAGGATTTCACCACGGTTTTCTGCATCAATCAGACCCGAAATAAGAGCACTAAGTGCACGTCCGCATCCAAGGCCAGTTTGAAAGCCAAACTACTGATCCTGGACACTACACTTTTATTGTAACTCATCTATAATCAACAACTCAAAAAGCTTGCAAAAAGTAGTTGCAACGGTATGAAGAGCACTATGACGATGCTTTACCCTTTTTCAAAGTTGGTGTCAGGGAACCTATACAAAAAGAATCAGGTACCATTCCTAGGTTAAAAACCATTTGAAAAAGTAGAACAAGGTGCTCAAAAAATAAATCATTGCACAAAAATAAATGCTGGGCCGAAATCTGATCAAACCCGCGGGATTTCTTTTTCTTCAGCTTTTTAACAGCCGAATATATCATAACTTTCGTAATAGTAACACTGGGATTTTTTGTACGCAAAAAAAATCATCAAGACGAGTTTTAAAACCATCCTGAAGCTGTGGTTCTGGTGGCAAAGAATTCATTTTTGTAATGTTCAATCGATGATAGTAGAGGAATTTGCGAAGGTGGATCTTCGCGGGAATCCTTAGATAATGCCTACCAAAGCTCATTTGGGTTCGAACGAACCACTTCAGAATTTGCCGCAATTAAAGAACCACGATGCAAAGAAAGCTCCTTTGCAAATCGTCGTTTCGTTAGAATCCGAATCCTATTCAGCCAACCATCACGCGGTGAACCGGCTTCCCGCCTGATAGAAAGCGACAACTTAGCAGAATTACAAGCATTCCGTAAACTGATATTAGACGACCAGCCAGGAATTTCAGTATCAGTCTTTAGATTTCTAGCAGGTACAGCTGACTTTTCAGCAACACGGAATTCGTGAGTTAGCTCACTGCAATACGTGTTGAGTCGAAGTCGAGACTCAAGTAGATACATTTTAGAACTATTCATAAGCAAATCAAACGGGACTGTAATTTTATCTAATATACTATCACTAACACTTTGGAAACAATCCCTAGAAGCACGCTCCCAATCATAAACAAAATAAAACCGTTTCACCCCCGGATTAGGTGACGAACTTGCAGGGCTAACATTTACATTAAATACAAAAGACAGCGAAAAATGATCAGACGTAAAACAAGAGTCCGATACGGTTACTCCAGAAACAGAGACCGACGGGGTATGAACAACATGGTTGATATTAGATGGACGTCCACTATTGTGGATATAAGACAATCGTTATTTTTTGATGCGAGTATATATTTACTGTCAAGAAAACCATAAAGTAGAGTCACACGACTAGATGCAGTTTCATTTTTCTTTGTCAAGTTGCAGTTGGAATCACCCGCAACTGCAATCTATCCCGCAACTGCAACTGTGTAATCTATTAAACAAGAAAGTCCTAGTTTTTTTTCACATTTTCGAGACATTTAGCTAGCCGAGCCACCCTAATAGCAAACAGTCTCTCCGATTTTTCGTCTCGATAATCTGTTGGAAGATAAACATTAATTAAAACTACATAATTGATCCTCACTGCAGGTTAAATCACTTCCAGGGTCAAAGCTAGAGCACGGGAGGGAAGAATTCACAAAAGTGGCCAACCCACCTGAAGGGCGACTGTGAGCTCGTGGTCAGCGCACAGGGACAGAGAACACTGTATGACTTGGGGATATATCTAATAAGTTCAGAGTAAGAAAAGTCGCAAAATGTTCTTGAACACAAACCAGGTTATATTCAGGCATTAGTTCTTTTAAGAACACAGAACGATTCAGAAAATTACCATTCAGATTCCACGATGCAACACTATACGAGACATTGCTAGGTGTAGCGTTCATTTTAATGGTGAGTTATTGGCTGGACATCTTACGCTATAACAAGTGTGGCCTTTCTTGTTGCACAATATACAGAACATATCGCTTTTGCAAGGAAGGTCCTTACTTGAGGTATGGTTTCCGGCATCATAGCGTCCACAACGGGGAGACTGAGAACAATCAGCTGCGATATGCCCAACACAGTGGCAGGAGTAGCAGCGTTTGGGCATAAATTTAAACTGTTCAGCAGGTAGCTTTTCATAGCCAACTCTGATTGAGTCGCTAAGAAACTGATCTAGATCATTTTTACTATCAAAGTAAATCTTGAAGACTTTTGCGAGTTCATAACTGCCTATTTCAGCCACTTTATTGGCAGTAGGAACAAGCCTCTTGATGTCTTACTCTGTCATACTAGGTGGAACACGCTTGAGAACTGCAATGAAGAGTCGCTCTCTTAGTTTTGCAGTTACGTTGGGAGCTTGACTTGACTTGCTTTATTTACTACTAATTACAAAATAAACTATATACAAGCAACCGCCCGGGGAAGGCTCAAAAAGCCTGATGAAAGACGGCTGCAATCTTCTAATTTTCAACATTTTACAAAATTCATTTAAAAAAAAAAGAAAAAAAAAAAAAAAGAAAGACCTGAACACTCAATTAACCAATAATACCAAAAACAATGAAGAAAAGAAAAAAAACTAAGACATTAATAATAATAATGACAATAATAATAAATTACCTCCCCTCTCCCAATAAATGTTTTTTTATTATCTGACCAATGTTAAGCACTCTTAATTTTTTAAAACATGACGCGGTATCATTTACATTTTCTATATAATTCCCAAGAAGACGTACTGTTTTATTTTGTAAATCCGCACTCTTTTGAAATTTGCATAAAAATTGCTAGACCAAATGACACAACCATAAGAAATATAAGGTGCAACAATACTATGATACAATAATAAAAGAACCGATAATGGTAAAAAATGCTTCAAACGACGTAAAATTCCCAGACCTCTAGCAACTTTAGCTGCAACAAGATCACTATGGTGCTTCCAAGACAAATTACAATCTAGCTGGAAGCCCAAATAACGCACCTCATGCACCTGTGACAAAGGCTTACCATGAAAAATATCTCTCCATCAACACTCGGAGGCCTACCAACTCTCCTAAAAATCATAAAATTAGTTTTTTTAACGTTCACTGACAAAAGGCTGAAACTTGTAAATACATAAAATGACTTTAAAACCCTAGTTACTTTCAACAATAGATCATCAATCATTCGACTAGACATAGTTAAAGCAGTATCATCCGCGAAAGTCGTGATAAAACACTCCGGTAAGTAAAAACGCATTGAATCAACATACACAAGGTACAGAAGTGGTCCCATATTTATATGTGTTTTTGTCACTCTCGCTCTCCTTGCCTATGTGTCTGGGTGGATGTTTGTCTATCTCAATACCTGTGATTGTTGCTTTTTATGTCACAATCCTTACATTTATATGTGTTTCTGTCTCTCTTACTTCCTCTGCTTTTGTATCTGGGCGGGTGTTTGCTTATCTTAGTGCCTGTCTTTGTCGATTTGTATGTCAGAATCTATATATTTATAGGTGTTTTTGTCTCTCTCACTTCCTCTGCTTATGTGTCTGGGCGGATGTTTGCATATCTCAGTGTCTGCCTTTGTCGGTTTGTATGTCAGAATCCATATATTTATATGTTTTTTTGTCTCCCTCACTTCCTCTGCTTATGTGTCTGGGCGGGTGTTTGCCTATCTCAATGCCTGTCTCTGTCGATTTGTATGCCTGAATCAATATATTTGCATGTGTTTTTGTCTCTCTCATTCTCCTTGCCTATGTGTCTGGGCGGATGTTTGCTTATCTTAGTGACTGTCTTTGTCGACTTGTTTGTCAGAATCTATATATTTATACGTGTTTTTGTCTCTTTCACTTCCTCTACTTATGTGTCTGGAAGGGTGTTTGCCTATCTCAATGCCTGTGATTGTTCCTTTGTATGTCTGAATCTATATATTTATATGTGTTTTTGTCACTCTCGCTCTCCTTGCCTATGTGTCTGGGTGGATGTTTGTCTATCTCAATGCCTGTGATTGTTGCTTTTTATGTCAGAATCCTTACATTTATATGTGTTTTTGTCTCTCTCACTTCCTCTGCTTATGTGTCTTGGCGGGTGTTTGCTTATCTCAGTGCATGTCTCTGTCGGTTTCTATGCCTGAATCCATATATTTATACGTGTTTTTGTCTCTCTCACTCTCCTTGCCTATGTGTCTGGGCGGATGTTTGCATATCTCAATGCGTTTGATTGTTGCTTTGTATGTCAGAATCCTTAAATTTATATGTGTTTTTTTCTCTCTCATTTCCTCTGCTTTTGTGTCTGGGCGGGAGTTTGCTTATCTCAGCACCTGTCTCTGTCGGTTTGTATGCCTGAATCCACATATTTATGTGTGTTTTTGTCTCCCTCACTTCCTCTGCTTATGTGTCTGGGCTGTTGGTTACCTATCTCAGTGCCTGTCTTTGTTGGTTTGTATGTCAGAATCCTTACATTTATTTGTATTTTTGTCTCTCTCACTTCCTCTGCCTGTGTGTCTGGGTGGATGTTTACCTATCTCAATGCCTGTCTCTGTCGGTTTGTATCCCTGAATCCATATATTTATATGTGTTTTTTGTATGCCTGTGGGATTCAAGAAAGAATTTGCAACTTACTTACAATTTTTTCATAATTTCTTGAATGGCATTTCTACATTGTGTATACAAGTGGTGATTTCAACAAAGAAATTGTTACTTACAATTGTTTTATAATCTGATGAAATGAACTGAACTATTCTAAGGAATAAAAACGGGTTAAGCTTAAAGATATTTATTATTTAAACACATTAATATATTTTTTGAGCAAAAACAGACATTTACATAAAAATAGTACTTAAAGTTCACTGTGTCTCATGCATTTATCGTGATCAGGTATGTCCTTAGGTATCCACTGCGCGAAGAACCTAACCTCGTCTTCAGAACGGTGATAAGCCCCTTCAAATTTAGGACACTTAAATTCTTCTAGATTGAAAAGTGGAATCCTAGGGTCACACTTTTGAATTAAAACTGTAGGTACATTACCCTTTACATAGAGTGCTTCAATCCCGAAAAAGCTGCAAATTTCACTGACTTCCTCCTGAACATTTCTCAGTTCCTGACCACTATTATTAAGTGGCGCAATCATTCTATCGTAGAATCCTAGTATGTTTATATAACGTAATGTAGTACTCCACAAGCTTTTATCATACTCAAACATATTATAGTTCACTATCCAATGATAACAGTCAATATCTTTGAGTTCCATAGACAATAATAAAAATGCACATTCAAATATAACACCACAAGAGGATTTTTTCAAACTGATAAATTCTGTGTCATACAGTCCTATCATCTTGGAAGCTATTAATGTTGTTTTTACGTAGAGAAGTACTTCATCAAGCTTTTATACCTTCGCTCAAGGTTGCATGGAGTTATGGCTAGGGGGATGAGTCCTAAAACCATTTGAATTCATTGTGGAGAGGAGTCATAAAACCCTTAGAATTCATTGTGGGGAGGAGTCATAGAACTCTCGGTATCTATTGCATGCAAATGAAGTCTGGAAATTATAATTATTTTTTTTATAATTTCTGTATTGTGTAAGGAAGAGGTGAATTCATGAAAGAGTTTGTTACTTACTTGCAATTTTTTCATAATGACAAATCCGACAACGGCTGATGATAAAGAATTTATTCATTTTAATAGATAGATTTTGTCAATGTTATCTGACGTATCCAACAAATGATATCGATAAAGAATTTTAATAAAGAATTTGTTCAATTTGATACTTAAATTATGTCAGTGTTATCAAACGTATCTGTCAAAAGATATTGATAAAGAATTTATTCACTCTGATACTTAGATTCCGTCAAATCAATCCCAAGTATCTGTTTATAGATGTTGATAGAGAATTTATTCATTCTCATACTTAAATTTTTTCTATGTTAACCTATCTATCCGACATATGATGTATGCAAATTCCTTTTCTTATATCTCCAATGTTTTAATAGACATTCTAAACGTTTGATATCCTGGCTTACTCTAAAAATAATGAACACATAACAATGTAATGCATAACATATTTTTAATAAAATAATGTCATGTAGAATATTAATACAAAAAATATATCATTATTATACATTATTAATATCAATGAACAACTTTGGACATTTTGAATCTGTTCCATGAAATTGTTCACCATGTTCTCTCTTGATACTATAGCTGTTGTCTTCTGTTTTTTCAAAATCAGTAGAATAATCATTATTCCATTTTGAGTCACACACAATTTTTACAGGTGTGTCATCGACAGGTTCAATATGCTTTTCGTCTTTGGTATTACTTGGTTCATTGACTGTTTGATCAACGGCAGTAACGTTTGCTGGTACTTTGTTTTTCATCGATTAATCTTCACATTCCTTGGTGATATTTTCTGCCAATAACCTTTTTATTTTTCTGGCAACTTCACTGTCTATTTTTACACAGGTAACAGTTCCGGCATGTACACAAGATATGGTTTATGATATTAGCAGAAGAGTAGGCCTTTCTTTTCGTCTTTGCTTTCATTTGAATACTATTACCTGAAACCTGACGATATGGTTTAACACTGGGTAACATGTTACCACAAGCACTAGCAAGAAGATGCCCTTCTTTATCAACTTTTATTTTTATGTTGGCATTCTCTTTGAGTGCAATCATCTCCGGAGATGTCAATCTCGCATATCCACCCTCATAAGAGTTGAATTTTTTTGGTACTCCAAAGAAATTTAACTCCATACTGTCCTGGCAATGCACGCATACGTTTCCGATGGTGATACCACTTGTACTTATTTCATAGTTTAAATACTTATCCTTGTCAGCATTCAATGCTACAATAACACTATCATGTGAACATACTTTCTTAAAATGCTTCATCTTCACTTTTTTGAGATATGAGTTGTGTTTATTGTTCTAGTGTGTAAAAAATACTGATCTAATACACCCAATAAACTAGGTAGCGTCGATAAACGGGCATAGAGTACCATTGGGAAAGCTGCATCGTTTCTCTGAGCAAGTATAGAGTACAATTGTTAGAGCCATAAGCATATTTCATGTTATTGTAAGATACGTGAAAAAAGAAAAGTTGAATAATTTCGAAATCCAAAAAAAACATTTAGTCCAATAAAAAAAATGCGCTACTACAAACAATATTTTTCTAATAGTAAAAATTGCGACTAGCATTTCTATATCATTCTCATTTTGAATTAGGAAAATATTAAATGTGATTTCTTTTATTTTTAAGTATGTTACATGTCATTCTAAGAGATATAAAAAAAAGTTGAAAAAATATATCATGCAAAAAAATGGGGGGGGGGGGAAGCTGGAGGGAAGGGGGCCCCCTTCGAGTTTGGGGATGAGGGACCTTTGGGGGTTGAGGTCCCTGGTGGTTAGGGTCATTGGTGCTTATGATCCTTGGCGGTTCGTACTCGTATACACCTCACTACTTGATTTGTAAGGATTTCTATGGATTGTTCTGAATTTCATTATTAGAATTTTTTTCTTGCCATCTACATCTCTCTTAGTATCAACTTTTTAGTATACTATAACGTTAAACTATATTTTAAACTGACAACACTGCTCAAACACCACTTTTGTCTTATACAGAAAACATTAAATAATGACAGGTAGGTCTAGTCAGAAGACCATTTCATCATCGCTAAACATTTCAATAGATTGATGTTACTCCAAATGTAAAATAAACAATCTATGAGTTAACATGCTCTTCGAGGTTACCTTAACTACTAATCGGTTTAACCCTTTTTTCTTCACCTTCATATGATCCAATTCACAAATGTTATCTAGCTCTGTTTTTTCCCTATTATTCAAACTAGATCGTTCGTACAGTCCAATTTGTGAATCCCTTATCCCCTTTTGCAAATAGAGTTAGCTTTTACGCAAAATGTTTTAGCAGCATATGTCAATCAAACAATTCTGAATGTAGCGTCCGATTTTTTAATTAGCAATGACACATTCCTAAGAAAATAGTCTCGAACTAAGGCAATTGTCCAAAAAATAGGTGTTGCCTCACAAACCCGTTTGATTGCAGGGGATACTCACTCTCTTTGAAAAGGTGTAGAGCTTCAAGCAAACAGCATGGCAAGGTACTAACGAACGTTCTGCAAGCAAATAGCATGGTAATTTCTATAGCTTTCTGCAAAGTATAATGTACTATATTGCTGCCCTGGGGGCATATAAGAACGATGTTGGCACAATGTATTATTTATTTTTTTTTTTTTTTCCTTTACACCAGGACACTTCGTATCGAAGAAGTCGTCATAGAAACTTCGAAAAGGGCTGATTCAATTGGAAATTGGAGTTGCTTGTGCCCCTTTTCATAGTCGAAAGTGATTGGATGGCGACTAACGCCCCTTTCACGCCAACCATTTCCCCAAACACATCCAATCAAAAATTTGAGATAGCCATTTTGTTCAGCGTAGTTGATTTCCAGATAGAAATTATGTTTTTGAGGATGACACTCCCCCAGAGCCCTTAGGTCAAGGGTTGTAAATTATGCCCTGGTAAGTTAGCGGCTCAACAATGGTCGTCACTACTGCTTTCAGTGCCTTTGTGTGGACCAAGTCGAAACCTGAAGCAGAAGAGCCCTTCAAATTTTTTACGAGTAATTCGAGCTCACCTGGTGTTACAGGACTCACTGCCATTGATTTCATACGTTTCGGGCCAAGGTATTCTTTGTATGATTTAGATGGTATCCCGACGGAATTTGCTGTGGTATCGCCGATATTTGCAAAAAATGTACTCAGCGATGCGGCAACCTGTGTAGGTTCGGTAATTTCTTCATCATTCACGACCATTTTCGCTGGTAATGTGGAAGACTTAGTGGTTGGCCGTAGAACCGAGTTGATAATTTGCCAAACTTTTCGACCATCCTTCCCGCTTTCCGTCAACTTTTGCTGCAGGTAGCCACGCTTTGCTCTTCGTAACACAGTCCGAAGGACTTTCCTGTATTGTTCATACTCCTCTAGCCGCGCTAAGCTTGGAAAGCGTCTATACTCTCCCCAAAGGTGGTTTTTCTTATTCACACAGGCCAGAAGACCATCCGTCATCCAGGGGCTAATTGGCTGGTCTTTTTTTTGTTTATTAGTTCTCGGGTTTCTCACGCAACATCTACTGTATACATCCATGAACGTCGAGTGAAATGACCCAAATGCTTCGTTTACATCTTGAATCTCCATTACGTTATCCCAGTTTAATTGCTCTAGTTCCTGTTTTAAATTCTTCAAGTTTTCCTCTGTTAAACATATAATCGGTAACATATGGTTGATTCGGGACCTTATCTTAGCTGGTTCTGAAAGGCCGAGTGTTGCATGAATGGGGAAGTGGTCTGATGTGTCGCTGACGAGGACTTCCACCGACTCTGGGAGCAAGGAGCTGAATATGTTGTCTATAAGTGAATGCGTACTCTCAGTAACCCGTGTCGGAATCGTAACAGCAGGATATAGGCCTGAACCTGCCATATTACTTAGCAAATCTGCTGCTTCGGCCTTTAGCGGAACACTGAGTTTAATATTAAAAGCTCCCATGAGAATAAGCTCATTTTTTTACACTGCGCTAGCTCCAGAACTTGAGCCATATGTTCCATAAACTGAGACGTTAACCCTGACGGAGACCGATAAATTTCACCCACTATAACTTTTTTATTTGGGGACAACCATACTTCTAAGAACAATGACTCGAAAAGTCCTTCAATACTTCGTGCAAGGTCTTGCCTAATTTGAACCGTGTGTGTGTCGCGGATATAAATTGCTATATCACCCCTTTTCATCTGTTTTCTGTGGAGGAAATGGCTAGTGTAACTTGGAATATCCAAAAGGCTGTCGGTTTGTTATGTAATAAATGTTTCACATAGACCTACACAATCTGGTCTAAGCTCCCGACATGGCGACTCGAGATCAGAAAATGAGGAATACAGTCTTTGGCAATTCAAATGAAATATCAAAAGTTGAGAATTGGAGGATTTCCCAGTAGTTAGATTAGAAAGTACATTTTAATTTTAGGAAAATTTTTGTTCTCAAAAAAATTGAAATCATTGTATTGACCAATTTCTTGATCAAGAATATGCCTAAGATTTAAATAAGACTCTTCTAAATTTTTTAGTATATCTGTATCAGAATCTCTGATACCTCTCGGGGATGAAGCTGAAGAAAAAGTCATCACTTACCAACTGCAATCGGCGGTCCGTCGTGAAAGAGCGAGGAGTAAAAAACAATGAATTGTACCCGATTTAGATTCTTGATTGAACACTGAAAGGAAACAAAAACCAACTAGATACCTTGAATTTTGCGAACCTGAAAAAAGAAAATAGAGAATTGAATAAACATGAAACAAAAAAAGAAGAAAAAAAAACTTTCTCTCTACATCCTTCACTGTCATACAACTTAAAACAGAATTACTGTGCGGCTTCAACAATAATTCAAAAAACCTCACGATATCACGTACATAAAAATTAAATATCGGAGAGAAAAAAAAAAATGACAAAACTACTGGTCGGAAACAACCTCCTCTGGGTCATTTTTGGCAAACAGTTTTAGCGGATCGAAGCAGTCATCATCGTATTTAACCTACTGCTGTGAGCTTTTTGACTTTTTTGTCTCCAGCCAGAGTTTCACGTTACTCTGGACCACACGAGTCTCACTGACCTTCTCTGCTCCCTTTGCATTTTTCAGCTTGTAACCGAGAGCCAATAATTCCTTTCTTCGCTTTCCTAATTCAGCAGGTAAGTCAGTTGACACGCTGTACCCCGTTTTCTTTAGTTTACCACATTCTTTAAGAATCAATGAGCGATCATAATTCTTTAGCTGCACGAAAATAGGCTCAACTGTTTTTTTTCCTACCGCTCCGCAGACTAGGACCAACACCATCATCAGACGCGGTGGGTTTTTTGACCCTATACGCAACACTGATACCTATTTGATCAGGATCTGCAATTCCAATTTTTTTTCCGAAGAAATTTTTTACTGTATCACGAAGATTTTCAGATTCATTTGGCGTATCGATCCCGTGAAGCAGAATATTGTTTCTCCGTGTATGTAAATCCACTAGAAGTGCTGACGATTTCACCTTAATCAGTTCCAATTTTAACAACTTGTTTTCTGTCTTCAAGACCTTATTTTCTTGTTGTAGCATCGAAATTGTAGCAGATAACTCATCCATTTGCCGGTCAAAATTCACTGTTGCTAGTGATGTACCCATCTCTTATTTTTTCAACAATAATGCCGCACAATTTAAAAAATCCTTAAAAGTCATGAAAGGAAACTTACTCGCAAGGGCCCGTAATTTGTAATATCCAGATATTACTTAGGGCCCACTTTTAGCAATCGCAATCAGTCAAAACTTATTATCCAAATTGTTTATCCAAGCAGCGTCCTTTGGGCAAGTGACGTAGCTAATCCAAATTCATTACACACCCGGAGACCTTCACTGTCTGAATGCTAACAGGTAATGAGCGAAATGAGCGAACAAGGCTCATTCGATTGAAAACAGAAAGGGCTAATAGTCGAAAGTGATTGGAGGGCAACTAACCCCTCTCCCATGCCCACCCTCCCATTTGCCCAATATGTTTAAAAACTAAATGTTGCCTTAAGATTAAATCAAAATGCACTGTGTTAAGGCTAATTCCCAATAAAGCATCTCAGCAGTATCCCAAGAACGACTGAGGGTAGTATGTTTAAACTTTCTTCTGCTCTTAAAATTTAACCAAATCAAAATAGCGTAAGTATATCCATGCTATCAATGAAAGTAAACAGATTTTTTGGCGAATGGTATGAAGTTTTCCATTTCAGGTCAACTAGAGGAGGTATGAAACTAAATTAAACACTACCATTTTGTGTCCAGATTTTTAAAAATTGCTGAAAAATGTTCTCCAGCAAACAAATAGCAGGTCAAACTATAAAGTCTTAAAAAACGAAAAGATTTAAAGTATTATTTTCTATTTCCCTGAAAAGACTATGTCAATATAAGACGAACAGATATTAATTAAAAAAAACTTTTTCCACAAAACTGAATTTTCCAAGAAAAGTAAAGAACTCCATTAAACCAAAAATGAGCAAAAATAAAACCAAACAGTCTACCAAGCGTGAAACTACCACAAATAAGCATCGATAAATAAATGAAACCCAAAACGAACAGAAATTACAATAAATAACCGAGTCAAACTTAAGACAAGCAGAAATTAACATGAGTAGGGCTCAAAACCCCTATGCCTTCCCAAGCCCAGAACATAATTTTCACTTTACTGAAAAAAAAAACGAATAAATGTGCATTGGGTTTTTTGGCATAGGGGTTTTGGGGTGCCTCTGAGTGTGTTTACACTACCCTGACCTACCATGATGAGATATTTGAAATTTGAATAGCATCTGCAACCTATTTTGATCATAAACCTTTGAAAATATGAATGTAATAAGAATAT
This sequence comes from Artemia sp. Qi Xiang Cuo, assembly GCF_049724085.1. Lineage (NCBI taxonomy): Eukaryota > Metazoa > Arthropoda > Branchiopoda > Anostraca > Artemiidae > Artemia > Artemia sp. Qi Xiang Cuo. The sequence goes on from NC_142801.1 coordinate 12,091,898, forward strand.
TAAACAAATATTTTCATTTCCAAAAATACTAAAACGTAAAAAATAAGCTTTTTTTCTTACCGCCCTAAAAAAATTTATTTTTTAGACTAAGGATAAAAGTGTGGGGGAAGTGATGACCCAGAATATCGTCCTTGGATAGTTGAAAAATATATCATGACTGACCTCTCCCCTTACTTATAGTCTTGAAAAATTTCAGTTTTAGGAAGAAAAAAATTTTGTTTAAATTTAATTTGCAGTAATAAAGTAAAGATTTATTTATCCCCATCTGGTGGAAAAAGGTTGTTTCCACCAGATGGGGTAAAGCGAGGTTGATGTCTGTTTTGTAGGAACAGAGACGTTCCTACTGAGCTTGGAGAGAAGACAGATGTTAAATAATAATTACTTTTATTTACTTATTAAAGCGGCCCATAATACGGGACTTACATGTCCTTTTAGGGAACAGGACTTACAGACATCAAAAGGCTATAGGTGACAATAAATACTTAGTCTTTAAAACAAAAGATAAATTGGTAAACACTTACTATGCTAAATAATGCAGCGTAAGAGCAGTCCAGTTGATCAAAAATACATAATGCTACGAATTCTTCACTTTCCAAGCAGGGCATACATGAACTATATGACTACAGTGCTTTGGGGATAAAGCTTTTTTTATTAATTTTTTTTTATTACAAGTTGATTTTGTATTTTGTTCTGTTTTTTTAGTTTTAAGGTTTGTTTGTTCCTAAAGTTTTTTACTTTCAAATTAATCATTCTTGTTAATTTAAATTTAGTTTAATTTTAAGGTTTTTCTACTAATTTTTTTTTTGCCTCTTTTTAGTGTTGGTATTTCCTTTAGGACAGAAAATAATGGCATAGTAATTCAAACTTTATAACGAACCTCGTCTTCAGAACTTTTGGATAGATCACGGTCGCTTCTCCATCAAGAAGCCAATAGCTATAGCTGTTTGTATTCGTTGGACGCCATACATGTACATAGATGCTTATTTTTTGGAGTTTCGAACAAAAAAAAGAACAAAGATGATAAATACTTTAAAAATAGTATGGTCAAATGGTCTGCTGGATTACTTTAAAGTAAAGTAAGGACTTCTCTATATACTTTAAAGAGAAGTCCAAAGTAATGTTTTTTCTAGGCCAATTAGCTGATCTTGCAGGTCCGTTAAATCCTTCTCTATTATTAAAATAACTTTCAAAAGACATCCAATCAAAATTTTTAGAAGCCATCTTGTTCAGCAAAGTCAAAGGGTCCAAAACTATGTCCCGGGGACGACAAACCCTCCCTCCCACATCTATTGGGGCGAGGGTTGTAAGTTTTAACTATTTGACCACTGTTTAAATATAGTATTTGTAATCGGGAAGCGGGAGGGCATATTTGATCTCTTGCGTCCAAGAAGATCATTCGTGTGAAGCTTTCACGAAGGGGAGCGCTGAACTAAGTCGAAACCCACTATGTGCTTGTAGGGTGTCAAAAGAGCATATCTCAGGAATGACTTAAAGTATTAAGTTGGAGCTTTCATTGAATGACGAAGGGGGGATAATCAATTGATCAAAAGGTGACATGTGCACGCTACTATTACTACTACTACTACTGCTGCTCCTACTCTTACCACAACTTCTTCTACAACGACTGCTACTAAAACTGCAGTTTCTATGGTGACTGCCCAGGCTGAGGATATTAAGGTGAAAATCTCAGGAAATGTTGAGGGAAAAGTTGACCTAAATCAAAACATGCTAAGTGCATACCGCAATATCTTTGGAACAGCTTAGCGTGTTGAGTTGAAACTTCAAGGGTATGATGAGGGGAATTTTCAACGGACCAAAAGGCAATATGTGCATACTACTAGTGCTACTATTGTAACTACTGCTACTAATACGACTACTACTCCTACTACGACTATTATGACTCCGTCTGCTACTACGAAGTCTAAGGTTGTGAAAGTGAAAATGTCAGGGAATATTGAGGGAAAGTTGAAATAAATCAAAACACACTTTGTATATGCAGGCTGTCAAAAGGGTGCATCTCAAGAATGGCTTAGGATAATTAACTTAGAGCTTTCAGAGAATGAAGAGGGGATGATTAATTGACAAAAAGGCAATATATGCTGGGTAATACTACTATTACCCTAGCTACTACTACTACTACAACTACCACTTCTAGTGTGACTACTACTAAGGCAAAGGGTGTTAAGGTGAACATTTCAGGATATGTTGAGCAAAAACTTGAATTAAATTAGAATATGCTTTGTGCATACAGGCTGTCCAAAGGATGCATCAGGAATATCTTGAGGATGGCTTAGGACATAAAAATGAAACTTCCAGGTTATGACGAGAGGGATGTTCAACTGACTAAAAGACAATATATGCATACTACTACTGCTACTACTGTCACTTTTATTACTAATACTATTACTAATACTCCTGCTGCTGCTACCTTGACTACTACTACCACTAAGGCCAAAGGTATCAGGGTGAAAATCTCAGGGAATATTGAGGGGAAGGTTGAACTAAATTAAAATGCGTCGTGTCCATGCAGGTTGTCAAAAGGAGATATCAGCAATATCTTAGATACGGCATTGAGCGTGAAATTGAAACTTGCAGGGCTTCTTGTGGGGGATCTTGAGCTAACCAAACGGCAATATTTACATGCCACTACTACTACCACTCCTACTACTACTACTAATACTGCTACTAATACTACTACTACTAATACAGGGGGTTTCCGGGGGTTGTCCCAAAGCCTGGGGGCAAGTGTTTTAAGTTATGCCCTGGGGCACTTAAGGTTTTTACGGAAGGATGGTTGTATAAACTTTAGAGGAGACTCATTTGGTGTAAAAATTGGAAGTTCTAGTTCCCCTTTAAGAGTCAAAAGTGATGGAGGGCAATCAGCCCCCCCCCCATCGACTACCCTGACCAAATGTATCTGATTGGAATTGTGAGATAGCCATTCTGTTCAAAATAGTCCAAAGAACATATAACAATGCCTCCAGGATTGACACAACCCCTCAGAGCTCTGGAGCAAAGGTTGTAAGTTACGCCCCGGGGGCATATAAAGTTCTTATGAAATGGTTGGTCTTATAAACTTCAGATGGGGCACATTTTGCTTGAAATTGGAACTTATACTGTTTTAAGAGTCAAAAGTGATTTGAAAGCAACCATTCCCCCCTCATGTCTATCATTTTCACAATCACATCCAATAAAAACTATGAGAGAGAAATTTTGTTCAGCGTAGTGGAAGGGTCCGGAATTATGTCTTTAAGGATGACAACTCCCTATAGCCCTCGGGGCAAAGGTTGTAAGTTATACCCTGGGAACAAGTAATGTTTTTATAGAAAGGGTTTTCTTATATGCTTCAGAGAGGGCTCATTGAATTGGTAATCAGAAGTTCTAGTGCCCCATTTTAAGAGTTGAAGTGATCAGAGGGCAGCTACCCACCCTCCCCACACGTCGTGTTTTCCCGAAATGCGTCCAAGAGAAATTTTGAGATAGTAATTTTAATCAAAATAGTCCAAAACCATATAATAAGGCTTTTGGGACTGATAGAAATCACCAGAGCCTGGGGACAAGGGTTGCAAGTTATAACCCGAGGGAATTTAAGGTTTTTGTGGAAGGAATATGTTATATAAGTTTTAGAGGTGGCTCATTTGGTAGAAAATTGGAAGTTCTAGTTCCCTTTTAAGAGTCAAAAGTGATGGAGGACAACTAGCCCCCCCCCCCCAGCTACCTCTTTCTTCACCAAATGCTTTTGATTGAAATTCTGAGATAGTTATTTTGTTCAAAATATTTAAAAAAAATATATGACAATGCCTCCAATGTTTACAGAATCCTCCCGAACCCTGGGAAAAGGGCTGTAAGTTATGCCTTGGGGGCATACAAGGTTTTTCAGGAATGGGTGGTCAAACAAACTTCAGATTTGGCTCATTTTATTTGAAATTGGAAGTTATAATGCCCCTTTTCAAAGACAAAAGTGATTTGAGAACAACCAGCCCAACTTCCATCACTTCCTAAAACAAACATCCAAACAAAGTTTTGAGACATCTATTTTTTTCAGCATTATTGAAAGGTTCAATAGTTATGTGTTTGGGATTGTCAACCGCTCCACCCTGAGGCCTCAGGGCAAGGGCTGTAAGTTAGGTAATTTCTTCACTGTTTACATATAGTATATGCTACTGAGAAAAGGTACGCATGTTTAACTTCTACTTTCCCAAAATGCGAAGGGCATTAAGGTAAGGAATGTAAAGGGGAGTGTTGAACTATATCAAAACATGTTATTTGTGTATGGGTTGTCAAAAAGGCGTAACTCAGGAATGACTGAGTACATTATTTTAGAACTTACAGGAAATGATACGGGAGATGATCAATTGACCGAATAAGTAATATTTCCATGCCACTGCTACTAAAACTACCACTGTTTCTACTGCTACCACAACTACTACTACTTCTACCACTACTATAACTAACGCTACTACTTCTGTAGCAAGTGCTACTAAGGCTGAGGATATTGAAATAAACATCTGAAAAAAACCTTGAGGGGAAATTTAAACTAAATCAAAACATCGTATTCGTATTTGTTTAAACAAGCAATACTTCTGGAACGGCTTACCGTGTCAAGGTGAAACTTCCAGGGCATCATGAAGGGGATGTTCAACAGACCAAAAGGCAAGATGTACATGCAACTACCGCTATTAATACTGCTGCTACAATTGTTACTGCTCCTATTAATAGAACACTAACGCTGCAACTACTTATCCTGCTAGCACCACAACTACTGTGATACTAGTGCTATTAAGGCTAAGTCTATGAAGACAAAATTTGAGAGAATAATGATAGCAAATTTGAACTCACAGAAGACACTATGTGCATTTAGATTGTCAAAATAGCGTATCTTAAGAATTGATTTGTGTATTAAGTTGGAATTCTCAAAGAATGCTTAAAGGGGAAGAGCTATTTTCCAAAAGAAAATATGTGAACACTACTACTAGCACTACTACCACTGCTACATTTACTAGTTCTGCTATTACTTTTACTGTTGCTCCAACTACTAATTCTATTGTAACTACTTGCAAGGCTAAGAGCATTAAGATGAAAATTTCAAGAAAAGAAGTATATGAATATACAGGTTATCAAAAAAACATATCGACAATATCACAGCAACGGCTAATTGCAATAAGTTGAGTACTAATACCACTGTTGTGACTACTATTACAGATAGCTACAGTGATGATGGAAGCTACAGTGGCTCTGAAGCATGGCCTTTGAATGAGCCTGTTTTGAAGTTTCTAAGACAACGCCTTCAATAAAAACCTTATATGCCCCCAGGGCATAACTTAAAACCCTTGCCCTGAGGGTTGTGGGGGATTGTCCTCCTCAAAAACATGTTTTCCATCTGAAAATCAACTACGCTGAACAAAATGGCTATCTTAAAATTTTGATTGGATGTGTTTGGGGAAATGATGGGTGTGGGGGGGGGTGCTAGTGGCCCTCCAATCACTTTTGACTATTAAACAGGGCACTGTCCATTTGAATTTCCAATAGAATGAGCCTTTTTTGAAGTGTCTACGACAACGCCTTCTACAAAAACCTTATATGCCCCCTGGGCTTAACTTAAAACACTTGCCCTGAGGGTTGTGGGGGATTGTCCTCCTCAAAAACATGTTTTCTATCTAGAAATCAACTACGCTGAACAAAATGGCTATCTCAAAATTTTGATTGGATTTGTTTGGGGGAATGATGGGCGTGGGGGGGGGGGGGCTAGTTGCCCTCCAATCACTTTCGACTATTAAAAAGGGCACTATCCCTTTGAATTTCCAATCGAATGTGACTGTTTTGAAGTTTCTACGATAACACCTTCTATAAAAACCTTACATGCCCCCAGGGCATAACTTAAAACTCTTGCCCTGAGGGTTGTGGGGGAGTGTCCTCCTCAAAAACACATTTTCTATCTGGAAATCAACTACACTGAACAAAATGGCTATCTCAAAAAATTGATTCGATGTGTTTGGGGCACTGCTGGGCGTGGCGGGGGGGGGCTAATTGTCCTCCAATCACTTTTGTCTATTAAAAAGGGCACTATCCCTTTGAATTTCAAATCGAATGAGCCTTTTTTGAAGTTTCTATGACAACACCTTCAATAAAAACCTTACATGCTCCCAGGGCATAACTTAAAACTCTTGCCCTGTTGGTTTTGGGGGATTGTCCTCCTCAAAAACATGTTTTCTATCTGCAAATCAACTCCGCTCAACAAAATAGCTATCTTAAAATTTTTATGGAATGTGTTTGGGGGAAGGAGGGGCGTGGGGGGGGGGTGCTAGTTGCCCTCCAATCACTTTCGACTATTAAAAATGGCACTATCCCATTGAATTTCCAATCGAATGAGACTTTTTTGAAGTTTCTACGACAACAACTTCTATAAAAACCTTATATACCCCCAGGGTATAACTCCCAGGGCATAACTTAAAACCCTTACCCTGAAGGCTCTGGGGGAGTGTCCTCCTCAAAAACATATTTTCTATCTGGAAATCAACTACGCGGAACAAAATGACCATCTCAAAATTTTGATTGGATGTGTTTGGGGAAAGATGGGCGTGGGGGGGCTACTTGTACTCCAATCACTTTCGACTATTAAAAAGGGCACTATCCCTTTGAATTTCCAATTGAATGAGCCTTTTTTGAAGTTTTTACGACGCCTTCAATAAAAAACCTTATATGCCCCCAGGGCATAACTTAAAACCCTTGCCCTGAGGGTTGTGGAGGATTGTCCTCTTCTAAAACATGTTTTTCATCTGAAAATCAACTACGCTGAACAAAATGGTTATCTCAAAATTTTGATTGGATGTGTTTGGGGAAATGATGGGCGTGGGGGGGGGGGGTACGAGTTGCCCTCCAATCAATTTCGACTATGAAAAAGGGCACTATCCCTTTGAATTTCCAATAGAATGAGCCTTTTTTGAAGTTTCTACGAAAAAACCTTCTATAAAAATCTTAAATGCCCCAAGGGCATGACTTAAAACCCTTGCCCAGAGGGTTGTGGGGGATTGTCCTCCTCAAAAACATATTTTCTATCCAGAAATCAACTACGCTGAAGAAAATGGCTATCTCGAAATTTTAATTGGATGTGTTTGGGGGAATGATGGGCGTGGGGTGGGGCTAGTTGCCCTCCAATCACTTTCGACTATTGAAAAGGGCATTATCCCTTTGAATTTCCGATTGAATGTGCCTGTTTGAAGTTTCTACGACAACACCTTCTATAAAAACCTTATATGGCCCAAGGGCATAACTTAAAACTCTTGCCCTGAGGGTTGTGGGGGAGCGTCCTCCTCAAAAACATATTTTCTATCTGGAAATCAACTACGCTGAACAAAATGGCTATCTCAAAAGTTTGTTTGGATGCGTTTGGGGAAATGCTGGGAGTGGGGGGGGGGGGCTAGTTGCCCTCCAATCACTTTCGACTATTAAAAAGGGCACTAGCCCTTTAATTTCCACTCGAATGAGCCTGTTTTGAAGTTTCTATGACAAAGCCTTCTATAAAAACTTTATATGACCCCAGGGCATAACTTAAAACTCTTGCCCTGAGGGTTGTGGGGGAGTGTCCTCCTCAAAAATATATTTTCAATCTTTAAATCAACTAAGCCGCACAAAAATGGCTATCTCAAAATTTTGATTGGATGTGTTTGGGGGAATGATGGGCGTAGGGAGGGGGGTCTAATTGCCCTCCAATCACTTTTGACTATTAAAAAGGGCACTATCCCTTTGAATTTCCAATCGAATGAGCCTTTTTTGAAGTTTCTATGACAACGCCTTCAATAAAAACGTTACATGCTCCCAGGGCATAACTTAAAACCCTTGGTCTGAGGGTTGTGGGGAATTGTCCTCCTCAAAAATATGTTTTCTATCTGAAAATCAACTACGCTGAACAAAATGGCTATCTCAAAATTTTGATTGAATGTATTTGGGGGAATGATGGGCGTGGGGGGGCTTCTAGTTGCCCTCCAATCACTTTCGACTATTAAAAAGGGTACTAGCCCTTTGAGTTTCCAATCGAATGAGACTTTTTTGAAGTTTCTACGACAACGCCTTCTATAAAATTTTTATATGCCCCCTGGGCATAACTTAAAACCCTTGCCCTGAGGGTTCTGGGGGAGTCTCCTCCTCAAGAATATATTTTCAATCTGGAAAGCAACTACGCTGAACAGAAATGGCTATCTCAACATTTTGATTGGATGTGTTTGGGGGAATGATGGGCATAGGGGGGAGGGGTAATTGCCCTCCAATAATTTTGGACTATTAAAAAGGGCACTAGCCCTTTAATTTCAAATTGAATGAATCTGTTTTGAAGTTACTACGACAACGCCTTCTATAAAAACTTTATATGCCCCCTGGGCATAACTTAAAATCTTTGCCCTGAGGGTTCTGGGGGAGTGTCCACCTCAAAAATATGTTTTCTACCTGGAAATCAACTACGCTGAACAAAATGGCTATCTCAAAATTTTGATTGGATATGTTTGGGGGAATGATGGGCGTGATGGGGGGGGGGGGGCCTAGTTGCCCTCCAATCATTTTCGACTATTGAAAGGAGCAATAAAACTCTCGATTTCCAATCGAATGAGCCCCCTTTGAAGTTTCTAATACGACCCCTTCCGTATGAAATGCCTCTGGAAAAAAAAATAATAATCAGGGCAACGCTGTTGCGTTGCCTATAGTAAAGGTCATACGGCTCCAATGTTTTATTATTTTTTTTTCCCAGAGGCACTTCATATGGAAGGGGTCGTCGTAGAAACTTCCAAGGAGGCTCATTCGATTGGAAATCTAGAGTTCTCGTGCCATTTTTAATAGTCGAAAATGATTGGAGGGCACCTAGCACCCCCCCCCACGCCCATTATTTCTTAAAACATATCTAAACGGAATTTTGAAAGAGACATTTGTTTAACGCAGTTCATTCCTTCATAGAAAATATATTTTTGAGAAGGATACTCCGCCACATACCTTAAAGACAGGATGTTAAGTTTTATAAATGGGGTGTCGGAGGCTTTTATAGAGGGCGTTGTCTTAGAAACTTCAAAACAGGATCATTCGATTGGAAATTAAAGAGCTAGTGCCCTTTTTAATAGCCAAATATTATTGGTGTGTAACTGTCCCCCGTCCCCCCCCCCACGCCCATCATTTACCCAAACGCATTGAGTTAAAATTTTCATATAGCCATTTTGTTGAGTGTTGTTTATTTCCAGATAGAAAATATATTTTTGAGGAGGACACTCCCCCAAAAGCCTCAGGGCAACGATTTTAAGTTATACCCTGCGGGCATATATGGTTTTTTATAGAAGGCGTTGTCGTAGAAACTTCAAAACAGGCTCATTCGATTGGAAATTAAAGGGCTAGTACTCTTTTTGATAGTCGAAAGTGATTGGAGGGCAACGAGCCCACCACCATGCCCATTATTCCCCAAACACATCCAATCAAAATTTTGAGATAGCCATTTTGTTTTGCGTAGTTGATTTCCAGATAGAAAATATATTTTTGAGGAGGATACTCCCCCACAACCCTCAGGGCAAGGGTTTTAAGTTATGCCTTAGGGGCAGATAAGGTTTTTATAGAAGGGGTTGTCGTAATTACTTCAAAAAATGCTCATTGGATTGGAAATTAAATAGCTAGTGCCCTTTTTAATAGTCGAAAGTGATTGGAGTGTAACTAGCCCCCTTCCCCCTCCCCCCACGCCCATCATTTCCCCAAACACAACCAATAAAAATTTTCAGATAGCCATTTTGTTCAGCGTAGTTGATTTCCAGATATAAAATATATTTTTGAGGAGGACACTCCCACAAAAACCTCAGGGCAAGGGTTTTAATTTATGCCCTGGGGGCATATAAGGTTTTTATAGAAGACTTTGTCGTAGAAACTTCAAAACAGGCTCCTTCGATTGGAAATTAAAGGGCTTGTGCCCTTTTTAACAGTAAAAAGTGATTGGAATACAACTAGCCCCCCCCCCCCCCCCCACACCCATCATTTCCCCAAACACATCCAATCAAAATTTTGAGATAGCCATTTTGTGTTGCGTAGTTGATTTCCAGATAGAACATTATGATTTTGAGGAGGACACTCTCCCGGAACCGTCAGGGCAAGGTTTTTAAGATATGTCCTTGGGGCATATAAGGTTTTTATAGAAGGCGTTGTCGTAGAAACTTCAAAAAAGTCTCATTCGATTGGAAATTCAAAGGTATAGTGCCCTTTTTAATAGTCAAAAGTGATTGGAGGGCAACTAGCCCCCCCCCCCCCCTCACGCCCATCATTCCCCCAAACACATCCAATCAAAATTTTGAGATAGCCATTTTTGTTTAGCATAGTTGATTTCCAGATTGAAAATATATTTTTAAGGAGGACACTCCCCCACAACCCTCAGGGCAAGGGTTTTAAGTTATGCCCTGGGGGCATATAAGGTTTTTATAGAAGGTGTTGTCGTAGAAACTTCAAAACAAGCTCATTCGATTGGAAATTAAAGGGCTAGTGCCCTTTTTAATAGTCGAAAGTGATTGGAGGACAACTTTCTCCCCCTCCCACGCCCATCATTTCCCCAAACACATCCAATCAAACTTTTGAGATAGCCATTTTGTTCAGTTTAGTTGATTTGCAGATAGAAAAAATGTTTTTGAGGAGGACACTCCCCCACAACTTTCAGGGCAAGAGTTTTAAGTTATGCCCCGGGGGCATATAAGGTTTTTATAGAAGGCGTCGTCGTAGAAACTTCAAAATATGCACATTCAATTGAAAATTCAAAGGGCTAGTGCCCTTTTTAATAGTCGAAAGTTATTGGAGGGCAACTAGCCCCCCCCGACACCCATCATTCCCCCAAACACATCCAATCAAAATTTTGATATAGCCGTTTTGTTCAAGGTAGTTGATTTCCAGATAGAAATTATATTTTTGAGGAGGACACTCCCCCAAAACCCTCAGGGCAAGGGTTGTAAGTTATGCCCTGGGGGTATATAAAGCTTTTATAGAAAGTGTTGTCGTAGAAACTTCAAAAAAGGCTCATTCGATTGGAAATTCAAGGGCTAGTGCTCTTTTTAATAGTTGAAAGTGATTGGAGTGCAACTAGCCCCCCCCCCTCCCTACACCCACACCCCAAACACACCAAATCAAAATTTTGAAATAGCCATTTTGTTCAGCATAGTTGATTTCCAGATAGAAAATATGTTTTTGAGGAGGACACTCCCCCAGAACCTTCAGGGCAAGGGTTTTAAGATATGCCCTCGGGGCTTTTTAAGGTTTTTATTGAAGGCGTTGTCGTAGAAACTTAAAAAAGGCTCATTCGATTGGAAATCCAAAGCACTAGTGCCCTTTTTAATAGTCGAAGATGATTGATGGCAACTTGCCCCCCGCCCCCCCGCCCATGATTCCCCCAAACACATCCAATCAAAATTTTGAGATAGCCATTTTGTTCAGCGTAGTTGATTTCCACATAGATATATATTTTTGAGGAGGATACTCTCCCACAACTCTCCGGGCAAGGGTTTTAAGTTATACCATGGGGGCATACAAGGTTTTTATAGAAGGTGTTTTCGTAGAAACTTCAAAACTGGATCATTCGATTGGAAATTAAAGGGCTAGTGCCCTTTTTAAGAGTCTAAAGTGATTTGAGTGCAACTAGCCCCCATCCCCCCCACGCCCATGATTTCCCCAAACACATCTAATCAAAATTTTCAGATAGTCATTTTGTTCAGCGTAGTTGATTTCTAGATAGAAGATATATTTTTGAGGAGGAAAATCCCCCACAACCCTCAGGGCAAGGGTTTTAAGTTATGCCCTGGGGGCATATAAGCTTTTATAGAAGGCGGTGTCGTAGAAACTTCAAAAAAGGCTCTTTCAATTGGAAATTCTGAGGGCTAGTGCCCTTTGTAATAGTCGAAAGTGATTTGAGGGCAACTAACCCCGCTCTCACGCGGGGTTCAATCAAAATTTTAAGACAACCATTTTATTAAACGTAGTTTTAAGTTCTGGAAATTAGGTCTTTGAGGATTACAACTCCCCCAAAGCCGTCAGGGCAAGGGTTATAATTTAAGGATTCTCTGAATCCTTCATATTATTTCTTTTGGAAGAGATGCCTTTATAAACTTTAGAGAGGGCTCATTTGATTGAAAATTGAAAGTTCTTGTACACTTTTGAAGATTCAAAAGAGATTGAAGGGCAACTAGCCCCTCTACCTCCTCCACGCCCTAAATGCATCAGATACAAATTTTGAGATAGACATTTTGTTAAAATAGTTCAAAGTTCTGATAACAAAAAACTCCGGTGTCGACACAACCCACCAGGGCCCAGGGGTAGGCGTTGTAAGTTATGCCCTGGGGCATAACTTATTAAAGGGGGTTTATAACTTATAGGATGGGGTTTGGTATGGGAAGAACACATAGGAAATTTATTATAATTATCCAATTATAAGGTTAAAATACATACTCTGTGATAGATGAAAAATTGTTTTGGCACACAAATTCCTATTAAGGTCATTTCGAAACAGTCGTGATCCCTTTGTGTCAGCAAGTGAAATGGTCTAAACCCCCTGATTGGAGCTATTTTTTCAATCCATTCATTGTTGTCAATCACTGTCCACAAGTTATGCAAGCTGTCTATTGTTCATATATAAGGTTTTTATCAAAGAGGTAATCGTATAGACTTTGAAAAAAGCCTCATTCCGTTTAACTTGAAAGTTCTAGATCCGTTTTTAAAAGTCAAGAATAATCGGACAGTAAGACCCCCCCCCCCCCCATGCCATAAAACTTGCGCCAATGACGCAGTAGGTTTTAGGCTTCTGCAGTGAGACGATACCCATACTCTTGTTTGTAGTTATTTTTATTCGATTCAAACTTGATTTGCATATTCAATTTAAGTTTCACTTGCTCTAAGATTTATTTATCCATTTACAATAATATATATTGTGAGTATGTTCGCATTCATTGTTGATTTTATTCCTGTTCGTTTTAAGTTTCATTTTTACTTTTATAGCAAAATATTTGTTTTCGTTTTAAGCTTGATTTTCATATTCAATCTAAGCATTACTCGCTTTAAGATCTATTTATTCATTTATATTATTACTTGTTGTATGTTTTTTGCTATGATTGTTTATTTAAATTCTGTTCGTTAGGGTTTCATTTATTCTTTAATAGTAATTTCTGGTGGTTTTGAGTTTGAATTTTAACAGGTATTTGTATCTCCTGAGCTTAAGTTTAAAATGGCCTTTACTTTTCTTTGAAAAACTTATTTTTCGGTAAGTTTTTTTTTAATTAATAATAATAAAACATTGGAGCTGTATGGCCTTTACTATAGGTAATGCTACAGCGTTGCCTCTGATTTATTTATTATTTTTTTTCCTCAGAGGCACTTCTTATGGAAGGGGTCGTCGTAGAAGCTTCAAAGGAGGCTCATTCGATTGGAAATCGAGAGCTATAGTGCCCTTTTAATAGTCGAAAGTTATTGGAGGGCACCTAGCCCCCCCCTCCCCCCACGCCCATAATTTCCCCAAACACATCCAATAAAAATTTTAAGATAGCCAATTTGTTCAGCGTAGTTAATTTCAAAATAGAAAATATATTTTTGAGGAGGATACTCCCCCACAACCCTCAGGGCAAGGGTTTTAAGTTATGCCCTGGGGGCATATAAGGTTTTTATAGAAGGCGTTGTCGTAGAAACTTCAAAACATGCTCATTCAATTGGAAATTAAAGGGATAGTGCCCTTTTTAATAGTCAATAGTGATTGGAGTGTAACTAGCCCCCTTCCCCCCCCCCCCCCCCAACGCCCATCATTTTCCCAAACACATCCGATCAAAATTTTCAAATAGCCATTTTGTTCAGCGTAGTTGATTTCCCGACAGAAAATATGTTTTTGCGGAGGATACTCCCCCAAAACCCTCAGGGCAAGGGTTTCAAGTTATGCCCTGTGGGCATATAAGGTTTTTATATAAGGTGTTGTCGTAGAAACTTCAAAACAGGCTCATTCGATTGGAAATTCAAAGGGCTAGTGCCCTTTTTAATAGTCGAAAGTGATTGGAGTGCAACTAGCCCCCCCCCCCCCGCCCATTATTTCCCCAAACACATCCAATCAAAATTTTTAGATAGCCATTTTGTTCAGCATAGTTAATTTCTAGATAGAAAATATGTTTTTGAGGAGGACACTCCCCCAGAACCTTCAGGGCAAGGGTTTTAAGATATGTCCTCGGGGCATATAAGGTTTTTATTGAAGGCGTTGTCGTAGAAACTTCAAAAAAGGCTCATTCGATTGGAAATTCAAAGGGATAGTGCCCTTTTTAATAGTCAAAAGTGATTGGAGGGTGACTCGGGCCCGCCCCCCCCACCCGTCATTCCCCCAAACACATCCAATCAAAATTTCGAGATAGCCATTTTTGTTCAGCGTTGTTGATTCCCAGATTGAAAATATTTTTGAGGAGGACACTCCCCCACAACCCTCAGGGCAAGGGTTTTAAGTTATTCTTTGGGGTATATCAGGTTTTTATAGAAGGCGTTGTCGTAGAAACTTCAAAACAGGCTCATTCGATTGGAAATTAAAGGGCTAGTGCCTTTTTTAATAGTCGAAAGTGATTGGAGTGCAACTAGCCCCCCCCCACGCCCCTCATTTCAAACACATCCAATCAAACTTTTGAGATAGCTATTTTGTTCAGTGTATCTGATTTCCAGATAGAAAATATGTCTTTGAGGAAGACACTCCCCCACAACCCTCAGGGCAAGAGTTTTAAGTCATGCCCTGGTGGCATATAAGGTTTTTATAGAAAGCGTTGTCGTAGAAACTTCAAAATAGGCACATTCAATTGGAAATTCAAAGGGCTAGTGCCCTTTTTAATAGTCGAAAGGGATTGGAGGGCAACTAGCCTCCCCCCACGCCCAACATTCCCCCAAACACATCCAATCAAAATTTTGAGATAGCCAATTTGTTCAGTGTAGCTGATTTCCAGATAGAAAATATGTTTTTGAGGAGGACAATGCCCCACAACCCTCAGGGCAAGGATTTTAAGTTATGCCCTGGGGTTATATGAGGTTTTTACAGAAGTTGCTGTCGTAGAAACTTCAAAAAGGCTCATTCGATTGGAAATTCCGAGGACTAGTGCCCTTTGTTATAGTCGAAAGTGATTTGAGGGCAACTAACCCCCCTCTCACGCCCACCTTTTCCCCAAACACATCCAATCAAAATTTTAAGACAGCCATTTTATTAAACGTAGTTTTAAGTTCTGGAAATTAGGTCTTTGAGGATTACAACTCCCCAAAGCCCACAGGGCAAGGGTTGTAATTCAAGGATTCTCCGAATCCTTCATATTATTTCTTATGGAAGTGATGCTCGTATAAACTTTAGAAAGGGCTCGTTTGACTGAAAAATTGAAAGTTCTTATTCACTTTTTAAGAGTCAAAAGAGATTGAAGGGCAACTAGACCCTCTCCCTCCATCACGCCCTAAATGCATCAGATAAAATTTTTGAGATATATATTTTTTTAAAATAGTTCAAAGTTCTGATAACAAAAAACTCCGGTGTCGACACAGCCCACCAGGGCCCAGGGGTAGGCGTTGTAAGTTATACCCTGGGGCATAACTTATTAAGGGGGGTTTATAACTTATGGGAAGGGGTTTTGTATGGGAAGAATACATAGGAAATCTATTATAATTATCCAATTATAAGGTTAAAATACATACTCTGTGATAGATGCAAAATTGCTTTGGCACACAAATTACCATTAAGGTAAATTACAATTCCAAACAGTCGTGATTCTTTTGTGTCAGTAATTGAAATGATCTAAACTCCCTTATTGGAGCTTTTTTTCAATACATTCATTGTTGTCAATCAGTTTCCATAATTTTATGCAGGCTGTCTCTTGTTCATATATAAGGTTTTCATCAAAGAGGTAATCTTACAGAATTTGAAAAAAGCCTCAATCGATTTATATTGAAATTTATATATACTTTTTTTAATGTCAATAATAATGGGAAATTAAGCCCCCCCCCCCCCCATGCCCAATAATAACTTGAAACTTTTTGCAATCAAAAACGACCAAAATTTAATTTTAAAAAAAAACTTTCCGAAAAATATCTGTTAGATACAAATATCTGTTAAAATTCAAACTCAAAACGACCAGAAATTAATATTAAAGAATAAATGAAACCCAAAACGAACAGAAATTAAATAAACAATCATAGCAAAAACATACAACAAGCAATAATATAAATTAATAAATATATCTTGAAGCGAGTAACGTTTGGATTGAATATGAAAATCAATCTTAAAACGAAAACAAACATTTTGCCATTGGAATATAAATGAAACTTAAAACGAACAGAAATTAAATAAACAATCAATTCAAACATACATAGAATATATATTAATGTAAATGAATAAATAAGTCTTAAAACGAATAAAACTTAAATTGAATACGCAAATCAAGTTTGAATTAAATAAAAATAACTACAAACAAGAGTTTGGGTACCGTATCACCGCAGAAGCATAAAACCTACTGCGTCATTTGCGCTTTACTGAAAACAATTCTTTGAAATATTTTCACTTTTGTAACTTTAAGAAATTAAAAATTAATTAAGATTTTAGGGAATAAATATCAGCTTATGTATATTAAATTGACAATGCACATTTTTTTTCAGCAAACTCATTTGAATTTTTTTTTTCCAGTAAAGTACAAATTATATTCTGTCTTTTAGAAAGCATAGGGGTTTTGAACCCTACTCACAATAATTTATGCTCGTTTTGAGTTTGACTCTAATATTTATTTTAATTTTTGTTCGTTTTGGGTGTCATTTATTTATTGATACTGATTTGGGGTAGTTGTATGCTTGGTAGATTATATGATAGTCAGGACGCCAGGTGTTGAAAATGTGAACCATACCACGACGGAATGGGGCTGCTACGAGAATTAGCCTACCCTCCAACCCCTAAATTGACCATGCGGATTCAAAAATACCAATGGAACTTCCTTGCGAGTGGTGGAACACTCCGAAACTTGACATTTTATTATATTTGGGTGTTTTATGCAAGAAAATGCATGTTCCAAAAAGTTTGAGGTTTTTTTTCCTGCTCAAAAAGAAAGACCTAGAAACAATATAATGTGTTCATAAAAAACTAACCTTATTAGCGACAAAAAGTGGCAGAATTTAAAAAAATGGCCAAATAGTATGAGTCTTCAACAGCTTTGGAAAATATAAACAAAAACAAATTGAATATTAGATATATAATGATATTAATTGTTGTAAGATCCATCAGTTCAAGATTTTTTTTCATTGTAATTTTTTATTTTCATTTTCAGTGCTGTAAGAACTGGAAAATAATAAATTTGTAATATACGAGTAATTCGTTTTCAGTGAAGCACCAATGAGGCAGAAGGCTTTAGGTTTTTACAGTTAAAGAAGGGGGCAGTATCCAAATTTTGCTTGTAGTGAAACTATATTTGTCTTGACCAATCTTGAAAAGAACTAATAAATTAAACTGAATATTTGATGCATAATGATACTAATTGCTAAAAGCTCATCAGTTCAAAATTTTACTGTAATTTTTAATATTTGTCTTCAATATTAAGTACAAAGGAAAACATTTGTAATATAATTCGTTTTCAGTAAAGCGCCAATGACGCAGTAGGTTTTAGGCTTCTGCAGTGAGACGATATCAAAACTCTTGTTTGTAGTTATTTTTATTCGATTCAAACTTGATTTGCATGTTAAATTTAAGTTTCACTCGTTTTAAGATTTATTTATTCATTTACATTAATATATATTGTATGTTTGTTCGCATTGATTGTTTATTTAATTTCTGTTCAATTTAAGTTTCATTTATACTTTAATAGCAAAATATTTTTTTTCGTTTTAAGCTTGATATTCATATTCAATCTAAGCATTACTCGCTTTAAGATCTATTTATTCATTTATATTATTACTTGTTGTAGGTTTTTTGCTATGATTGTTTCTTTAATTTCTGTTCGTTTTGGGTTTCATTTATTCTTTAATAGTAATTTCTGGTCGTTTTAAGTTTGAATTTTAACAGGTATTTGTATCTCCTGAGCTTAAGTTTAAAATGGCCTTTACTTTTCTTTGAAAAACTTATTTTTCGGAAATTTTTTTTTTAATTAATACATTAAAGTGATTAGTGCTATCTTCGAGAATAACACTGCTGCGGTTAAGGAAATGAGGTTAGCAGCTGGTTTTGCATTAAATCAGGAGTTAATCAGGGTTGTGTTCTATCCCCCTTCATATGGATTATTTTGATGGACTTTGTCTTAAGGAGCTCAGGAAAGGCAATGGAAGACCATGGAATCAAATGGGAAGGAAAAAAGTCTCCTGGACGTAGATTATACTGATGATTTACGCATCCTAGAGGAAAGTATGAGCAAAATGATTAAACTTTTAGAGGTTTCGCGAGTTCAGGGTGCTAGAATAGGTTTGAAAATTAATGTTAAGAAGACTAAGTCACCATGGCTAGGAATAAGTGAAGATGAAAAGGTGGTGTTGGGTAACGAAAAGATTGATCAGGTTGACAGCTTCACTAACCTTGGTAGTACTATTAGTAAAGATGGTGGGAGCAGTGAAGATGTTAAAAGTCAAATAGCCAAGGTTGTGGGCATTTTTTCACAGTTAAAAGAAGTTTGGAAGAATAAAAAGATAAGTCTGCAAACCAAGATTATAATATTAGAAGCTACAGTGATGACAGTAGTCAAATATGGCTCTGAAGCATGGGCGCTTCCAAAAGCAGATGATGATTTGCTAGATGTTTTCCAGAGAAATTGCTTAAGGATTGTTCTGAGTCCCCGGCTGACTGACCGTATTTCAAACAACAGGCTGTACGAAAAATGTGGTTCATTACTGCTCTCTAGGGCTATAATGAAAGAAAGGTTGAGGTGGCTAGGGCATGTTGTGTGGATGAAGGATGAGAGATTGCCGAAGATTTTTCTTTTTGGCTAACCGTCTAGGGCTAAACGGAAAGCAGGTCGTCCTCATCTGGGGTGGGAGGACGTTATAAAGAAAGATTTAAAGGAAACGGGAACTTAATGGGAGGGTGTAAAAACGGAGGCTTTGAATAGATCGGGATGGAGAAGGAGCGTGCGTAGCTGTGTTGGCCTTAGGAGGCTTGGTGTTGCGGTGAGTTGTTAGTAGTAGTAGTAGTAGTAGGTACCTCAAATTGTATCTTGGTTAGGCCTGAGTGTGATTTGGAAAACAATCAGAAATTAAATAAAAAAGAGCTGATCAATTGAAAGCAAGGACCAGATTTGGAATCTATTTGAACAGAATATTCTTTGTATGAAGGGGGCTGTCTACTCCTTAGCTCCCTGCTCTTTACTGTGCAGTTTGGCTTTTTTCCAAATTTTAAAGAAAATATGCAATTGGAAAAAAAAGATTTTTAAAAGCACTAAAAAACTTTTGTTTAATAAACAAAGTGTTGAGAAGGGAGCAGTCCTCCTTATATACAGAGTAATTTATATTTATTTTAAGTTTTAAACTTACTCCTTACTTTAGTTGAATAACCTTTTCTATTTGTTTAATTACATTTCCTGAAACTGTAAAGTCTCATGAATGCAATACTTCTGGTAGCGCAGAAAAAACTGTCAATATTTCAATGATCTCTATTTGGATTTGATGGATAATCGAACAGTTCGTGGTAAAGAACTGTAAGTAAGGGGTGACCCGGCACAATAATAACCGAAACTCTAAAAACAGGAATTTTAATACCAATAGATGCATCAAAAGAATTGGCTTATTATGCTGATTCCAAATATATAAGTTGCATTAAGTTTAGTCTTACCCATCAAAAGCTACGAGCCGGAGAAATTTGTCTGATTTTCGAAAAAAAGGGGAAAGACCCACTAGAATTCATAGAATTTTAATAACAATCACACTATCAGATTTAGCGTATCAAAGAACCCTACTGTAGAGGTTTCAGGCTTGCATCTACAAAATTGCGGAATTTTGTAATTTTTGCCAGAAGAAGAATCACGGATGCGGGTTTATTTGTTTTTTTTTTATTTTTTTTCCTGGGGTGATCGTATCGACCCACTGGGCCTAGAACGTAGGGAGATTGTTTATTCTAGATCTAGTGCCCTTTTTAAGTGATCAATAAAATTGGAGGGCAACTAAGCCCTCTCCTACGCCACTTTTTTCAAAAATCGTCTGATCAAAATTTTGAGCTTTTTTCTTTAGCATAGTTGAAAGACCAAATAACTATGTCTCTGGAAATAAAATTATCACCTAAAGCCCCTGGGGAAGGGTTTTTAAGTTATAAGATTTGCCCATTGTTTTATTTTTTATTGAGAAGTATGCACATGTTTTTCGGGTGATAGGGGAGGACGAACTTTCTGCTGGGAGAATTTTCCATGAAGAGGGAAGTTCCCAGGGGGTTAACTTTTCAGGGGAAATTTTATACTGGGTGAATTTGCCAGATTTCCTATACGAAATTTCTTTATGCGTCTTGCTTTCTCTTTACCGATTCAATCTTACGCGTGGAGGTGTTAAGGGTTATTGTCCGGGGTAAATTTTCGCCAGAATTTAATTATCCAGAGGATAATTCTATGGAGAGGGATATTTTTCCGTGGAGAAGGAGCGTGGAAAACGTGTCCGTTGAGGAGGAAAATACAGAAATTCCCAGCATTCGGTTTAGGGGTACCATTTCTGATTATAGTGACTTCATATATCAACTCAACTGGGTACTCTTGAAATGCAAGCGAAAGTTGACGGCATATTTTTACTGAAATTGCCCTTTATTAAGTTGTTTTCCTTGTGTTTTCTTTAATTATACGAACTTTCTTGGATTCTAATAACAGCACTAATGACTAATAAACAAATACATATTTAGGATCACCATAAAAAGTGGATTCTTTAATTGAATGTTATCGATAGTAAGGCTCTTATAATTTTGTTATTGACAAGGATCGTTATTTACTTACCATTCATTAGCCTTCTTGAAGAATTTGAATTTTTTGTGGCTCCAACCAAATCATATAGAAAAAATGTTTATGGGAAACTCGAAAGGGGTCACACAGTCACCAATTATAACTTTCATTTTCCTTATTAATGGTCAAAATCTATTGGCAGGAAGCCAACAATGGGGCAACACACGTTTCTTCCATGTTTTTTCCCTATTCCGTTCTCTTTCCTTTGGTTTCCTCATAATAACTTTATAGTCCCAAATATCCAGGGTGGACCATGCCCCCCTCTTGCCGGCACCCATGCTAGGAGCGTACGTAGAGTGAGGACCCCTACCCCTGAAATTCCAAATTTTTGGAGTTCCTGGGTGCCCTACTTCGTAATCAAATTATTGAAAAAAAATATTTTTTATCATAAATCCCCCTCCTGCTGCAAAAAAAAAAAATATATACGTGCACATACCTGTGATACGCCATTTGTTATACAAGAAAAAATGACCGAGAACCCTTATTACTAAATTCCTTTGATACGATACTTCTATGAAATAACATTTTTATCTCGGTTCGGTTTAAGTTTGACCTGAATATTTATTTAGTTTTAGCTTGTTGTAGAATTCATTTATTCTGTGTGGTTTGATTTTGACTTGATTCTTCGTTTAGTTTAAGTTTGGTTTAGGATTCGTTCATTCATCTATACCAGAATTAGTTATCTCAATGTTCCATGTGATTACCAATTTTATTTCTGTTCATTTTGGATTTCACTTATACTTTGTTTCAGGTTTTATTTGTACTGGTTGCAAATTGTTTTACATTCGATGCCTCAACGTCTTATTCAAAATTTCAGCTATTCGTTGATTGAAAACAGTGCCATCTTTGCCAAGATTTTATACTAACTTTTTATGGCTAATTAAGTACGGTATTTTTGTATTGTTGAGGAGATGACTAATGTTTTATTTAACTCGTTTTCGAACTTTATTTTTGTCGTTGTTTTTTATCACAATTACAAGACTAGATTGCGAAGCGGTAATGACACTAACCTGTGGACGCGATAAATTAGGTTCAAATACTTAATAAGACATACTTTTTTTTTAAATAGACAAGCACTTGAGGATGACTTGTACAATACAAGGGAACCTTCTAACAAGGTTCAGTAAAACAGAAATAAGAATAAATAAAGTTTATGTTATTAAAATCAGAAGACTAAAAAAATCAAAGATAAGAAATATAGAAAAAGTTATTTTTTTCAAAATGGACTGAAAAGTAGAAAATAATTTTTTTTCTAAGAAATATGTAAAAATAACTGAAAAGAAGGGCTCAAATAGATTGGGCTTTAAATAACTTGATCTTTTTAACTTGCATTCCTCAACTCAACGACTGTTTTTTATTTAAATATTTATAAATTAGATCAATTTGATACTTAACTTATACAAAATCCAATGCATATTGTGCCCCTCATTTTCAGTTATATTCACAGATTCTAAAGTAAAAATATTTTCTACATTTTATTCCATTAAGAAAACCAAGTTTAAGAAGAAAAAATGTGTTTGTTATATACCATTCGAATGGGGCAGTTTTTTGCGGCAAAATGATTAGTTCGTATGTTCCTAATCAACCTCTTACTTTTTTGTTCTCTTTCACCTTTTTGTTCTGCATTCACATTTAGAGGGCATTTAGAGCTTGGGCTCGTTTTAACTACACTCAAGCGTTTTACCCTCCGTACTCACAGCTAGTGTTATCGCTTTACCCTTGAACTCTAGTCGATTCTTTGTAAGTCAAATCACTGAGCAGAGTCTGCGCATAGTCACCTGTCAAAGTTGGAAGGCTTATAAATTCATCGATGGCTATGCCTCAGAGAAAACAAGCTTTTGTATTTTAATGCGCTCTCTATCCCTAAATACTATAGGTGGCTTTTGTAGCAAAATATTCGAAAACTCAAGGATATAAACTTGTTCACTCTTGACGTTCGGTGGTGGCGCAGTGGGTTTGGTATTAGCATGATAATAAGGGACCCAGAGTACAAAATCAGCCGTAGCAACACATTGTAGGGTCAAGGGCGGATCCAGGATTTTCTTTTAGGGGGGGGGGCAAAATAGGTTGATCCGATAAACTTGCGTTAGCAGCAAGTTTTATTAAAGCAAACTTGCGTTAATTAGGTAAACTACACTACTTTAGACTAAGTTAAGGGGGGGCCCCTCTAGATCCGCCACTGTGCAGGGTCGACGCAAGTACCTTGGCAGTCAGGAAGAATTGTTAATCCAATTCATTCATACAAGCGTTCTTTCTAGACAAGTGTATGGACTATGGTTTTTTGAATTTTGACTAAGGTGGTCTTAGGGTATTTAAAAAGGTTTACATATAAGTTCCTCTGAAAATTTTACCTGAAAATCTGATAATTGCCTAACTGACAAAGAAGCAAACTTCCAATGTTCGCACCTTTTGGAAACGTCATAAAATCAAACCGATATATGCAATAGTTACTCCAGGAAAACCACAGAAGTAGAATATATGATACAATTCAGAAAAATAGTTAGCACAATAGTTGTTAGGATAGGTTAGGCTAGATGGATTTGTTTCAGCAGGTTATTCAAGACTTAGAGAATAGACACAACAAATTTAGAAACGTGGTAGAAAAAGTCTAAAACAATCAAGGAAGTGAAGACAAAGGTTTTCCCGGTGTAAAATGAGTTAACTAGAATTATTCTGCTTTCTATAAGGTATTAATTTTTTTCTTAACATGTTTCCTTATGTGAAGGGGCTAATCTAGGCCCATAACCAATAGTTGATAATAGTTATGATAGTTAACACAAATTGAGTGAAAAAATATATAGTGATAAATATAATAAAATAAATATATATATAGTAAATATAATTAATGATAAAGGGAATCAGGGGGCAAAATAACTTTGAAGGATGTGCATCCTTGCATCGACCCTTGCAAAGCGTTTATCCTGACCTTGAATTTCTAAAACCCTTCTGTAACAACGCAGAAGCTATATACTCATTTGTTTTTCCCCTTATTTCTTCTTACTTTATATTTCTTCTTTTTTAAAGCTGTCAAGTTCTTTCTATTTCAAGGATAAGGATGCCTTAATGTATGCAGGCAAAATATTCATTTGTTTGTTCTTTTCTTTTTTCCAGTCCTTAGACTGGAAGAAAGTTGTTTTCAAAGTTTGTTATTTTCAAGGTTTTTCTTTTTTGGTTTTGTCACTACCCTTTAATTAACGGGTATTTTTGCCTAGTTCAGAGCAACAAACTTACGAAGTAAAAATCTTATCCTTAAGATATTTTTACCACATAATTAACAAAACCCATTGGTTGAGCAATAATTAAAAATCCATGTTTTAATTTTCCAAAGAATTAATAAGCTTTTCCCCTTCGATTGAGTTTAACTAATGAATTCGGATGCATTCTTTGAAGCAGAGAAAGCTTCATTCTAGGATATTCTTTTGCCCCATTCACAATAAGATTTTACTACTACCAGGATTTAGCTAAGGCAAATTTAAGCCAATCAGAATCGTTCGTAAAATTTTTAATCCAATCAAAAAATTACATAAGAAATCTCATTGGCTCAAATTAGCGCTAGCTTAGCTTCGGTTTTAAGAAAACCACATTGAGAACATATCACGGAACTTCGTGGTTTTAAACGGAGGATGCAAGTGTCTTCTACCACAAAGCAGGGCTGACCTTTAGAATTAACCAATATTCAAAGATACAGCTGCGAAAACTCCGACGTATGGGAATCAAGTGATAATGATATATACACCGAATATCATTTTAGAGAATAATCAATGTTTAATACATTTACTTTTTCTAAGGTTACAAGTCCAGGCCTTAAATTTAAAAATTCTGATAGAAATCCAAAGAAGTTGCAACCCTGTCTCTCGTTTTAGTTGTAACCCTCCCTACATCAGAGGCAACACTGCCTCCACTGTAGCTATTTAGAACTTCTTGTAGTCTCTATCTGCAGAAACAAAATATATAGATTTTAGGCGGTATTCCTAAGAGCAGTTAAATAGTGCCTGTAAGCGCACTTTAATGCATGACGAGATTAACATGTGCGCTGGCCTCTGAGCATTCGCAAGAGACTGTGTGTGCTCCCTGATCTTCGCTAACCCATATTCATACCATCGATGTATGAACCAAAATAGGCTTTTTTCCAATATTTTTGCATAGCGTTTTCCATAACATTGTATTTGTAGATGCAGTTTTGTTTCTGTTGCTTCTAAACTTTCAATTTTGATAATAACATAGTTTTGGTTCAGCAGTCTTTAGAATAGGTTAGAGTTGATAGTCTTTATAGCAGTCTTTACAGGTTAGATAGGTTAGATATAGGTTAGATAGTCTTAATAGGTTAGAATAGCAGTCTGTAGAACTTAGAGTCTGAGAGAACTAAGAACGGCTGAAGTCTTTGATTTATTACCTTTTTACTCACGTAAAAAGATAACATGAAAACCCCCCGACAGTTAGTCCAATACATGGGCGCCCATAAGCTGAATTCCAGGGGGGGCAAACTTCGTCTAATTGCTACTTTTAATGCTATATAATAGAAATCTCAGAACAAAAATATAAAAATAAGGCAGCATCATTCAGCCAGGGGGGGCAAGAGCCCCCCCCCTGCCCCCCATATGGGCGCCCATGGTCCAATATGCTATTAGATTGACCTAATTGATTGACCTAGTTGATTGACCTAGTTAGATTGACCTATTTGCCGGTAGTCATTATGAAAAGGCTAAGATATACTAATAATTTATTTCTAGGAAGGAAACTCGGGTTGGGATACTGAAATAGAAAGCATTATATCCCTTTTTAATTTCTTTCTCGAACATTCCTTTGGAATAGGATGAGCCGTCTTAGCTGAGTGGTTAGAGTTGAGGCGTCTTAGCCAAGTCTTCATTCAAGTCTTGATGTCACTGGCTATTTGGTTTGAAACGGGGGTCAGTGTTGTGACTCTATAAGCTCAGCCAGAGTCAATCCATATATAAACAAGTATCCGGAGAAATCTGGAGGAAAAACACTCGAAGCGTCAGATGATTTGCCTCCAACCATACGTTGCACTCCCAGCCAAAGGCAGAGAATCAGGATATAGGCACCTGCACTACGCAGACCATTGGTCAGCATGCGCTATTTTTCTTTAATATTTCTTTGGGAAAGTCTTTTTTTACTCAAGTCGATTGGTGTAGAAAATACGGAGCAAGGAGCGAAAATACGTTTCGAATGTAAAGCTGAAGAAAGAAGAAAACCAAACCAGGTATTAGATATTCTTATATATATTTTATATAATTCTTATATATTCTTTCGTAGTTCCTGAGATTAAATATTTCGAGATTTTCAACTAAAAAATGCTTGGTGCCATCTATAATTTTCTCAAAAATAGTTTTTAAAGTAACTGCTGAAATATAAAGCAATCTAACTAAAATGGAAAATCGGGAGAGGGGTAAAGAGTGAAGCGTTGAATAGTTTGAGATGGAAGAGGAGCATATGCAGCTGTGTTCGTCTTTGGTAGCTTGGTGCTCCCGTAAGCTGTTAGCAGTAGTAGTAGCAGTTTGCTTCATTCAGAAATTACCTATTGTATTTTCGTCTCTAGATAACCCATCTTTTCCTGCTTTGTTTACTAAATGCATTCTCAAAATAGTGTTTTTGGTCGACCATGAATTGCCATGGACCAAGTGGATAAATTTTTCTGAAGTGGCACTGGGTCCTGCCAGAGGGACATTCAAGTTTGATTGTGCAGACTATTGGACATGATTTTCAATAATGCAAGTAAACATTTTTCCGTAAAAGTATTATTCAGTTCAAAACCGAAGGTTAAAAATATCAGTGTAATGTTTATATTACACTGATTATATTACACTGATTATACCGATTATAATACACTGATTATAATGTTTATATTTATATACAAACGTAATGTTTATATCACAGACTTTTTTTCTTTATGTTTTTCCGTCTAAAAACTTTTTTTGAGAAAACTTTATTTTTGATTTACTGCTATTAACAACTCATCATAGCACTATGTCACCTGAGGCCTTCACAAATGAGAACACTTCGCCCTCACCAATGAAGAGGCCACTTCCTTCAAACTTACCAGACCGCTATCCCGTCTGAGGCCTTCACAGCTGTGGATCCTCCTCTTCCTACCCTCCCCTCTATTAAGTGCTTCACTTCATTTTCGCCAATTTCCATTTCCTTTACACTCATCAGACCGACAACCCACAAGAGACCTTCACAGCTACAGGCACTCCTTCTCCAACCCTACCCCCCATTATGTGCTTCACTCAGCTTTCTCCAATAAAGTTACCGATTTCCTTTGAATGTTTTTTTTGCAACATATTCCATACCACCCAAGGACTTTCTGTTTTTCGCCTGGCTCCAGTCGGACTACCAACACCATTTGTGGCAGCCTATCCTCCTTCAGCTATAAAGTGCAACCTATCCTTCTTAGCTTTGTTTTATTTTGGACCAAGACAGTGGAATCAAACCACTGGGATAAACATGTACCGAAAGGAGGAATAATAGAAAGCAGGAGAAAAAACGTGAATTATAGAAAGGAGAAAAAAAATGAGTGAAAAGCTCATTATTGTTTCACTATTAACCGTTGCTCATTATTTCGTCCGTCTCATTATTTCTAACTATGTGTCAAACGGACTGAGGTGTCCGTCACTGAAAGTGAAGTTTCTTGAGATACATATTTTTTTTTACTGCGTCAGCAAAACCTGCTAGGCAGCTTGCGTCGTAGTAATTATTAAACAAAATCAGAGTTTTTTTTTAACTGAAAGTAAGGAGCAACAGTAAATCTAGAAACTAATAGAATTTTTTTCACAAATGAGGGGGGAGCCCCTCTCAATCCCTCGTTCTTCGCGCTAAAGTTTCTTAGTGCTTAAAAAAATTTAATTAAAGGACCTTTGTGTTTCGGGAGTAGTTCTTAAAGAATTGGGACAAAAAGTCAAACTTCAGCGTAAAGAGCAAGGTATTGAGTAGAGGCAAGCCCCCCTCATATATAAAACAATTTCTGTTCGTTTTAAGTTTTAATGTTGCTCCTTATTTTCAGTTGAAAATAAACTTGTTTTTTCTTTATTTAATTTCAGACCATTTTTCAAATAATACTCGGAGATTCAAGGAGGGGGTAGCGATGTATTGAGGAGGGGACAGCCCCCCATATATGCAACAATTTCTATTCGTTTTAAGGTTTAATGTTGCTCCTTACTTTCAGCAAAAAACTTGTTTTTGTATTTAATTTCTGATTGCTTTTCAAATAATATCGGGATATTGGCCTCCTCCTAAGTGGAAAATTAACCCCACAAAAAATACCCCCCCCCCCCAGAAAAATTCCATCCTCGCTGAAAATCTCCCCGGAAACTTTCCTGCGGACAATTCCGCCTGTAAAATTCTCTTTAGCCTACTTTCGTTTGAAAAAAAAACTTGTCTTTATTTTTTAATCATGTCGAAAATCCCCCTCCGTGGAGGATTCCCCAAAAAATGTCTGTATGCTTCCCAATACTAAATGCTATATGCAAACAATTGACAAATTTCATAACTTAAAACCCTTCCCCTGGGGCTGTGGGTGTTATGTCATCCCAAGAGGCATTATTCTTGGACCTTTCAATTATACTGAACAAAATGGCTATCTCAAAAGTTTGATCGGATGACTTTGGGGAAGTAAGTGGCGTAGGACAGGGGCAAGTTGTCATCCAATCTTTTTGGCTACTTAAAAAGAGCACTAGAACTTTGAAGTTCCATTCGAGTGAACCTTCTCCCAATCTTCTGGAACCATTAGTTCGATACCATCACCCCTGGATGATCTTTCTTCTGGTATAAATACAAAGTTCCACATTTTTGAAGATGGGAACTTGAAACCTCTACAATAGGGTTAGATCTGATAAGACTGAATTTGAAGGTGTGTTTTTTATTAAGATTCCTTGACTTTTTGGGGGCGTTTTCCCCCTTTTTCGAAAATCAGGCACATTATAGTTATGACTTTGAAGTTAATGAATTTTATGTATTTAGAATCAGCATAAAAAAAATCTGTTGATGCATCTACTGTTGTAAAAATCACGTTTTTAGAGTTTCGGTTACTATTGGGCCGAGTCGCTCCTTACTTACAGTTCGTTACCACGAACTGTTTTATCAGGCTAATTATCCACGTATATACATAGTTAAACCCATCTAAAAGAGTTTAAAGGGTATTTCAGAAATTATTTTTGCAGGGACTTTATTCCACGTGGCAATTGACTGACAAATGAAGCTTTTTGATGGATAAAGCCTGCTGTTTTTTTGGCGAAGGTAGTCAGTGCGAGTGAGGCTGTAAAGAGGTACTCTCGTCGTCTTAAATCTATAGGGATCTTACTGGAAATATCATCATCCGCATCTTAAGGTATTAGTATCCCTATCACCAGAGGGATATACCCTTACAGTTCGATATTACGGATGCTTCAGTAGAGCCAAACAAGTTATAGATGTTTCAGGAAAAAGAGAATAAGCGTACTCAAAAATGGGTCTGATACAAGACCCATGTAATGGTAGAATAGAGGTGTCTGGAAAATAGTTTTCTGGAAAGCATACCAACACCCAGTTTGCCAAAACAGGATGATTTCGCTCTATTTAAGTAGTCACATTAACAGATATCGAAGATATTCGACCCTAGAAGACATAAGGACTCGATCCTACCAAAAATTTCACTTTTCAAAATGGTATTCAGCCTGTCTTTTTGTAGCTATTAGGAACTCTTTTTTTGCGTTGAAATCAAGCTGCGATACATTTGTCCAGGCCTATTTTTTCAACATATTAGCATGAATTTTCACACATTTTGCTGGGATCACTTATTCTTCTCCTTTTCATATTTAATTTACTCAATCCCTTTCTATTGTTTTAAGACAACCTGCTATTTTATATACGGCTAATTCTTGTATCTTTTTCTTTATTTGATACAAGCTTTATTGTTATTTTTGTTTCCCAATTTTCGAATTGGCTAAGGAAGATTTCCAAAGAGCAAGAGATAAGTCCAGGTACATATTTTGTATCTTTAACATTTTTCTCCTCTTCGTCAGGCTTATACAAATTTTGTACTTTTAGTATTCCTTATGCCCCCCTAAAGTAAAGCACAAATATATCAGGGTAACGAAATAAGTTTAATAATTCCATTTTATTCGAAATTGGTATTCTGTATTTGGTAATTTTTTGGCGTTTTTAGTATTTTTAGGGGGGTCAGTCTATCGTCAGTATTAATCTGGTTTACTAGAATATCGACTAATCCGTTGAAAAAGAATAGAAAGGGAGTTGGTCCATATCTACTTCCTAGAGGCACTCCAGCAGATCCTGGTTTCTCCTCCTTTGATATCAAACCAGGAGCGACAACTCATAGCGACCGGTGGCGTCTAGTAAATTTTACAACTGGTCCCAACCACCAAAAATCTTTTATCCTCCACAGAAAATCATTGTGTCAAATACAAACGAACCCATTTGCAGAAAAAGAAGATGAACATCAAATCCCTGACGACTGAAATTTTACCCATTTCCGATACTGCACTGAGGCAGACTAACGTCAAGTTTTCTCTTTCGACCATACTTCTTGGAGGAGTTTCAAGTTTAAGAGGGCAATATACGGTCATGTAGAGAATGTGAAACAAATAAGAGAGGAGACTTTAGAGCTTTAACATGGGTTTGATGGAGTTAAAAAATACGGCAACATTTGAAAGTTGCAGCGTAAAGACACCCGACAGAATCGAAAAAAATCAAAATAATTCTGATTTAACTTTTTATTAAAATTTGGATTTAAATTAGAGTTCTCAGTTCTAAGTTTATTTATTCAATACAATATGAAATTTTCTGAAATTAGACGAATTATTTAGTTTTCATTTATTAAATAATTAGGTTTAAAAATTGCATTATTAAGTTAAATATAATATAAATTAGGTTTAATATAATATTAATTGAACTATATATTACAAAATAGTTACGGCTAGATTAGAATGCAAGAAATAAGTCATTTAAAAAAATGCAGAAATAATCCCATTGTGTCCGTTTCTCCAAAAGATGTTCTTTTATTCTCAGCCCAGCTTAACCTAAAGCAAAAACAGAGATGGAAAATAAATGTGACTAGTCTTATTTTGGTTTAAATGATTTTTCTGGGTAATATTAGATGGCACTGTTTGCTTTTTCCCAAAAAATTGTTGTGTAGCCTCTCTTATCAATTCCGTACACTTTGCTATGTGGTAGCATGGCATCCAATTTGAAGAACGCTGGAAAAAAAGAATATACAAAAGTACATGAATAATGTAGAAACCAAGGGAGGATCCAGGATCCTCCAGGATTAATGCAAACTTGCGTTAATTAAGTAAATAACACTACTTTAGATTACGTTAGGGGACACACGCTCCCCTCGCCCCTCCCCTGGATTCGCCCCTGGTAGAAACTTACCAGGTGAATTTTGAGGGGATGGGCCTACGTTCAGTATTTTCGTTACCTAAAAACGTATCTAGTTATTTTCGAGCCTTCTCCCAATATTCTACCACCATTGGTTCGATAGGATCACTCCTGGAGAAAAAGACGAAAAGACACCGCAGTCACCTATGCAAATATGACTTTACATGTTGTTCAAGGTGGGGGACTGCGAACCCTCCAGTCAAGGGTTTTCGAAAATACTGATTTTAATGCTCTATTCTTTGTTTCAATTTGAAATCATTTCTTTTTTTGGAGGGGGGGGGGGGTAAGTTTTTTTTCTGAATGCTTAATCCTGCATGCAAATTACTATTTTCAAAATACTATGACATGGGAGAACACTACTCACTAGACATTTTTTTCAAAACTTGCTATCTAAATTATAGGTAATAGAGGCAGTGATTCATTCTTTATTAAGTTGTAGCTACTGTTGCAACCATGATCCGGCTATTCAATAAAGAAATCAGGTCCATCAGGGTTTTGACTGACCTCACAAGTCTAAAACATGCACTTCAAGGAAGTGTAGCTCTTGGGAATGGACATTTTAATAGAGTCATCTACAATAGCGCCGTAAGAGTCGTTTTACGTTTACGGGTTTTAAAAGAAGATTCCTGATCTAAAAAAATGTATGCTCTCGTGCGAGGTTTTCAGCTGATAAATTTGTGGTTCTAAGTGAGCTGTGGCGTTTCTATTGAAGAATAGGATCGATTGACTTATTAAAGAATCTGATAGACTCCAGCTACCATCGAGTGACTACTAAACAATAAGGAGCTATTGCACACTTCTATGGTATAAAGTACGAAAAAACAGAGTTAAAGGTTAATCAAGTACTTAGCAGAGTTGCCAACGCGGTAAAATTGTACCGATGCGGTACATTTGGAGTTTTTTGGTACAATACAAATTTTCCTGTACATTTTGGTTTTACTTGCTCCTTTCTGACTCAGATGTCTGTTCCAAGTTTTAGCTTATCGAGAATTTTCTTCTTGACATCGTAAATTTTTAACCTGCTGTTTAGAAGCTGCTAATTATCTTCTGTCGGTACAATTTTTTTCGGAAAATCGACACAGTTTACTTCATAGTGTTGGCAACGCTGGTGTTTTGACACTAAAATGTAAAGCGGAATGTATCGACTCGAGATATGAGAGACTCATATAAAAGTTATATTGAGCCTATTATGTTGATGGTCAAGATAAATGGTTAGGATGTAACTTTCCTGTACATTTTGGTTTTACTTGCTCCTTTCTGACTCAGATACCTGTTCAAGTTTTAGTTTATCAGGAATTTTCTTCTTCTTATGGTAAATTTTTAACCTGCTGTTCAGAAGTTGCCAATTATCTTCTGGCGGTACAATTTTAGCCTGAAAATTGGCGCAGTTTACATCAAAGCGTTGTCAA
Organism: Artemia sp. Qi Xiang Cuo; assembly: GCF_049724085.1. NCBI lineage: Eukaryota > Metazoa > Arthropoda > Branchiopoda > Anostraca > Artemiidae > Artemia > Artemia sp. Qi Xiang Cuo. Next base: position 12,124,617 of record NC_142801.1, read on the forward strand.
CGATGGTACTTTGGCACTAAAATGTAAAGCGGGATGCATCGACATGACATGAGAGGCTCATATAAAAGTTATATTGAGCCTATTATGTTGATGGTCAAGATAAATGGTTAGGATGTAACTTTCCTGTACATTTTGGTTTTACTTGCTCCTTTCTGACTCAGATACCTGTTCAAGTTTTAGTTTATCAGGAATTTTCTTCTTCTTATGGTAAATTTTTAACCTGCTGTTCAGAAGTTGCCAATTATCTTCTGGCGGTACAATTTTAGCCTGAAAATTGGCGCAGTTTACATCAAAGCGTTGTCAACGATGGTACTTTGGCACTAAAATGTAAAGCGGGATGCATCGACATGACATGAGAGGCTCATATAAAAGTTATATTGAGCATATTATGTTGAGATGGTCAAGATAGATGGTTAGGATGCAAGAAGATAAGTCGCCAGATGAATTCATAGAAAAGGATTTAGAGGAAATCGGAGCTAGATACGAGGGGACACAGAGTGAAGCTGTGAACAAATTTGGGTAAAGTAGGAGTGTTGGCCTCGGGTGACTTGGTACTTAAATGAATTGTTACTAGTGGTAGTAGTAGTATTACGGTCAAACATACCATCTAGGTAACTGAAACAAATTACTTTTATTTCAAAAACGAGTTCGCAAAAAAATTAATACAAATAACTTCGAAAAAAAAAACCATAGACTCCAAAAAAAAAAAAAAATAACACAATCATGCCAGGATTCCGGCTTCGATCAGGCGACTTGTTTTGCGGCACAATAGGTTTAAAACTGTTGCTGATTAATGCACTTCTATCACCAAATGGTTCTTTAAGCACTGTTACATTATATGCACACTTATATTGATATTGACTATATGGCTGCACAAAGTTTTGTAGGCTTTGAGACCGTCTAGCAGCAGGGAATTTCTTTTGCACCATCGGCACTGTTCTAGGGGGTCGAGCGGGACACAAAGCATATTCTGTCCCTTTTGAGCAGAGAACTTTTTGCAGAACATTTTGTGAATCTTTATTATGGGGAGAAGGTTCTGCTATCCGGTTTGCATTCAGCATTTTGACAGCAAGCATTATCAAGATAACGAGGATGCATCCACCAGCTATAGGAACTGCAATGGTAGCAGCTTTGAGCCAAATTTCAGCGCGAGAATGTGATTGCTGCTGATTCACAATTGAAGTTAAAACTCCAACATTGACCCCGAGATGTTCAAGTCCAGAGTCCCGGAAAAGCGCAGCTTGATTTTCTGAAAAGAAAAGAAAACATAAGATTTTGTTTAGCTATACAAAAAAGGACAAGTAACTGCCTACAATATTACAAAACTTTATTTTAAAATATTTTGGTTTTAATATGAAGATATTCAATATATCATAATGAAATATATTTAAAATATTATAATATAAATACATATTTGAGAATGTAACATATTTCTACACAAAGTGTACATAGCAAAAGATAAAAGCTATAGAAAAAAAAGACAAGAAACTTCCTGCAATATTTTAATTCCTCCCTTATGTTTTCAGAATATTATATCGGGATAAGGAATTTTGTCAACAAGGTTACTAGCTTCATTCTCCATATTTGTGCAAAAAAAAAAATAAAAAAATCAAAGATTAATGTGAACCTTTTTAGGATGATACGCTCAGTTCTAGATAAAATAAGCTTATGTTAAGAATGCTTGAAACTAGAGGATTTAATTTCGATTTAAAATCCGATTCAATATTTAAAGAAAAAAAAAGTCGAATTTTTTTTTTAGACTTAGACTTTTTTTAGTATTTGGACAGCGTGAAGTTAGAAAACAGCTCTTACTTCATAATATGCGGAACAATTGTAGCTAACATATTTTGCATGCAGACCCGCTATACTTTACACCCACTCCATCCCCTAATGTGCTAATATATAGCCCAAATTATAGAAGTCCAGTGCATTCTGTCACCCCTCACTTGTCTTTATGGCTATGAAACAGGTTTTCTCAGATCTTACATTCAGATCAAGAACTTGAGTATGTCCTGGCTAATTAACAAGTACCGCCCTTTTCCCTAGATTTTGAAAATAATTTTTTTCATCTTCATTTTAAGAAATCGAACCCCCCCCCCCCCTACAAATTTCGTGAATTGGCACCACTGAACACAGAGCTTTTTAGATCAAACGTGAAGGCAATACAAAAACCCTCATTGCAGGAACAGCTGTTCGCTAATAGCAATTAAAACCCACAGCGTTTTTTTTGTTTCTTTCGCTCTACCGCAAAATTTTCGTTGTTTAACATAACACCTTTTGAGCACCGTGGCCGCATTGTCAATAGCTAAACAATGAACTGACAATTGGGCAAACACACTGCACAAATAGACAAGACAACTTAGTCAATTGAATTATGAATAAAACGTATCAAGTTGCCTGTATGTATTGGCTTTTTTGGTTCGTTTTTTATTTGTTGATCACTGTTTTAAAGGAACCTGCCAGAGAAAGATGTAACTTAAGAATCAAATTATCCACTCATGCGAAAAAAAAACTGACCAGAACAGGTGCTTTATGGCAATGCTGTACTTCCAACACAGAAAGTCATTAATGATGGTAAATATACATAGAGGGTCAAACGGATGTGGATTTATGAGACTCGATTTTGCTTTTTTTGACGTGTAATTAATATTAAAATTGTTATATATTTTTTGTATTTTACCGATCGCCTAAATCCTTTGGTGACAGAAAAGACGAAATGGATTTCAAAAACCTACGTATTGCAGTCGTTGACGGAGTTATTTTCTTATTTAGATCTTCCAGGCACATCAATTAGGAGGAGGCAAGGATTTTTTGCCTCCCACCCCCTAGATTTTGAAAAATACCATTTTTTTATTTTCATTTGAACATACCATATTTGGGTATTTTCATTGAAAAAATCGGAAAAAGTTGTCCAGCCTATATTTAGATTTTTTTTTGCCCCTTTCCCCCACGTTTTCGTAAATTTACGCCCTTGGAACTAAACTATTCCTTCGAGAAGGACGAGAGCCTTATTTATCTCTTCTGTAAGATTAAAAAAATACGAGGTGCCATTACTGGCACCTCGTATTGAGTGCCATTACTGGCCATTGTTGGGTCTTTTTTTTACAGAGGCAAGTAGCAAGCTTGTTGCCCAACTTTGCTGCAGGGGGGATCAATCCCGGGGTCCCATATTGCCAAGCAGAGCATGAACAGGGTTAAAGACGACAGGGTTAGAGACTAAAAATACCGATATCCAATCTTGAACTAAATAAAAACTCCAAATAATATATCAATATGATCGTTGCGTGAGTATGTTGTAAGTTCCATCAGAAACTATTGTGCTATAGATTCAAGTTCAATAGTGCAAACTGAGCAAACTTAAGTTATCAATAATAGTCAAGGCCGTATCCAGGGGGGTACCTGGTTTGAAGCCCCCCCCCCTCCCCGGACAAAAACCCTGGGTACGGCCCTGATAATAATAGTTATATATAATTGCTAATGGTCCGGGGTTTAGGAGATCGCCAATCCTTTCGTGAGAAAAGACACAATCCACTCCAGAAACCAATTTACTACAATCGTTGACAGAATCTTTACTATTTAGATCTTCAAACTGAACTGTTCCTAAGATTAGGTCAAAAACCTCACTTCAGCTCCTTTAAATTACTAAAACGTGTGATATGCCAGGGATGTGCACTTCGGGAGGGGCGGGCTCAACACCCCTCCGCATATTCCCCCCCCCCCCAAAAAAAAAAAAAAAAAAAAAAACATAAATTTTCTTGAATTTTTGGGAACTTTTTATGATAATTTAATATTATTTGTTTTTTGTATTATTCCCCCATCCCGATTTTTGTAACTATTGCCCCCTATTCAAGTTTCTTTTGCTATAACCCTTTCCCCCAAAAAATCCTGTATGTGTGCGTGAGGTACGTCCCTTAACTTGAAGACCAAATTATTTAATCGTAAATTAAAAAATCGGCAAATAATAAGGTTAATACAATCTTTTGTTTGCACTTGCTGCAATAGCAGTCCGCATATGGTTGAGCGGGAGTATGTTGTGTATTATTTTATCAGAAGCGATTGTGCTTTAGATTTAAGCTCTCCTAAAGGAATAAGTGGGCGTTATAAGACCTGAAACCAGTCAATAATTTTGTATGCATTGACGTTGAAATTTAAACTAATTCATAAAATTAATTCAAGATGATTATTTATACGCCTTGATAAATTTGGGTAAACCTTGGAGGTATTTTGTAATACACATAAAGAATGCCAAATTGTGCCGGAAGCCTTGGCCGATTCGAATCGCTAACGGTATACAACTTTTTCATCAAACCGTCAAGTCGCGATGATGTTAGTATGGTAAATATGCTCTTAGAACGCACTGGCTATACATGACGTACGAAATAAAAGAACGAAAACATTTAACGATAAAGACAAAACCGAGTCCGCCAGTGATTTCAAAAGAAAGTAAATTCAGGGAAAATTCGCCCTGTAGATAACCCCCTTTCCGCGGAAAATTCTTCCTTGGAGAAAATCTCCCAAATACTAATGAAATTTCTCCACCACGCGGAAAACTCCTCCGTAGAAAATTCCCCACGCGTATAACTAACGAACGTATTTTTAAATTTGAATGTATTTAAAAGAATAAATTAAGATTATTTACATCCTCGCTACCACCTCAAGGCCATCTATTCCAAGCATTTGGTATGTAATTTTAGTCAGCGCGAAAATTACTTGAAAGATTAAGAGGGCCTTCGGAGGGGGGGGGGGGGGGGGGGTATATCCAATTTCGCAAGAGACCATTATTATTTTGAAAGTGATTTTGGGGAATATAACAATACTATTCTTTTGTTATTATAGTGTTCTCTTCACAGGATGAATTCTCCTTCCATAGGTGGCGCCATTTTAAAAACAGCCTCATCTACAGATACAATATGATAATGTCGATAATAAAATGCTAATAGCAATAATAATAAAAAAATTGTTTGATAATTTAAATAAGGACCCAGAAATTTGCGATCGGGAATCCAGGCCCCGATACCCGTCCTTGCGTTGTACCTATTCTATGGGGCTACTAAGCGTCAAGATTTATTTTAAGGAGCCTTATTGTGCCACTGAGTATACGGGTCGCCTTTTGTAAGAACTATTTACACAACCAAAGAGCCAAGAACAATTATTCAAGCTGCAAGGGGGCAAGCGGGTACGTGATTTTGAAAATATCTTTTTTCATTATTTTTATTGTAAAATACCTTTTTTAATATTTTCATTGAAAAAAGATCGAAGAAACAACAAGAATTTCCCCTTATATGTTTAAACTTTTGCCCCTTCCCCCATTAGTTTCTTGAATTGACGCCCCTAGGAGCAAAGGGGATTTAATGCCCATAATCGTTCCATTTTATTCAGTTTTCTAAAACCTTAGAATTATTTCCTGAAAAATTGGAGAGTGTCCAAGTAAAATATGCAATATAATTTAAAATGATGGAGTACCAAGTTGGATAAATAGAAAAACACTAAAAAACTGACATATATGGTCAAGTATTAAATCGCTATATTTATAAAAACAAATATCAAATGCCAGAGCCAAGTTTTCTTAACAATAGATTAGAAGAAGCAGGAATGTAGTCAATTTAAAGCAAAGTACTCCATGATATAAAAAAAGGGAAAAAGCACATTTTCAATATATAAACATGTGAATAAACAACTCCAGCTATCAGGTATCTTTTCACTGATCAGTACCGTTGAAAAACCTCGATCAGAAAATTGTCTCATGATAAAGCTATTTCAAGTGCCACGCCCAACAACAAAATTCAATCCTGCAAAATCGTAGTTACTGTTTCTATAAAGTTTTACACTAATTGAATTTGAAGTACCATTACTCAGTTTATAAGCCTCCATCTTTTAATGAAGCTTATCACAGTCTAATAGCGTTGACAAAAAAAAAAAAAAAAAAAAAAAAAAAAAAAAAAAAAAAAAAACCTGTACAATGCCACTATTATTTCTCCCTTTCAAAGGAAAAGATATCCTCTTTAGGGCTCAGAGCCTCAATGACTGAGGAAGGTAAGTTAGATCTTTGAGCACAATGAGAATAGTGCATATTTTGAATGGTAACAGCTATTAAGGCTAAGGTCTGAGCAGCAGATCAACTCTACAGTTGGTGGGTTTCCCAAATTCGAGACATTGACTCATATTTCTTTTGAGGGGGGGGGGGTGGTACTCAAGGAATGCTGGAGAACCGCAAACCCTCATAGGTTTCCTCCAGCGCGAAAGTGTTGTTTGTCAATAAACGCTAAAAAAATATTTTGGTTCTAAACAATTTTGCTATTATCCTAGAGTTTATGTTTTTTCCTTAAAATACCTTAGTTTCCTAGATAACTATTTTTCCTCATGAGTGCCAATTCACGAAAAATTAGGAAGGGGAGTAGAATGTATTTTTCAAAATCTAGAAGGGAGTTTTATTGTTCTTTCGATTTTTTTTTTAATGATAATAAAAAAAAATCGAAACCAAAGGGGCAATTCCCCTCAATTGGTACCCACGTTTTCCATCGATTTTGCTATTTTGATGATAGATTAGTCCTGAAGAATAGGAAGACAATAAAAACTTCTTTCTGAGACCTAGCCCCCTCTGTATTTCCCTACCCCCTTTTTTTCTTCGAATCTATTTGAAATCAAATCATATTCGTTTTAGAAAGAAAATGAGTACTTATTAGCACATTTAGGGTATGTTAGCATATTGCCACTACATTTATTTCCCGAAAAATTGCCCCTTCTCGAAATGTATGCATGTATTTATATTTTATTACCGACAAAAACAACAATGTGGAGTACAAAGAGATAGAAATAAAAAAAAAGTAAAACAAAAACAAGACAAAAATTAATTAACCAAATTTAGGAAGAAAAAAAAATAAAAAAGGATCATATTCAGAAATAAAATTGAAAGTTTTTACAAGTAAAGCGTCAGTAAAGATGATTTATTTGAGATGGTATATCTCATTTTAAGGAGATTTAGTAAAAGCAGATACGATTTAGTAAATTTGTTGGTAATTATGTAGAAAGTAGTTGTGAAAACAGACACGCATTACCCGGTACTTATGCCTACACGAGACGCTGTATATGCATTACAAATGGTTTCTGACTCCGGGAACTATATTTAAACTTTAGTCTTTTGGGGTTTAGGGGGACTAAAATAACGTTAAACCTATCTACTAAATTACTGTTTCGATACCATCGTGGTTTTAGCCCCCTTTTACTAAAATTGCCCCCTTTACTAAAAATTACCCCCTTTACTAAAATTAACCCCTTTACAAATTTGCCCCCTTTCCTAAAACTTCCTAGCGGTCCTTAAATCCGTAACTTTATTTCATGTCCAAGTTCTTTTAAGATTGTAAAACAGCGAATGGCTGAACACTAATTACAAGTTGTCTCTAAAAAATTCTCTGTCCACCGACAGAGGCAAGATCAGCATTCCCACTAACCCCATGTTTTTTGAAATTCTCCCCTAACCACCAAAAAATTGGGTTTTCCAAAATCGCCCTGAAAATTAGCGTTAACAAAGATTAGCGATTCGCATTTTGCACTAACGTTCGTACATTTACAACAGTTTATTTTGAAGGAAGTTTTAGAAAGCCCAATTTGCTTTTAGGGAGACTCGGGGGCAGTAGAAGCTTTAGGTGAGGATTAGAAAATTGTGCAGTTCGGATTGATGGTTTTGCACCAGTCGTTCACGGTGTTTCTGTAGCACCCATTGACGTTTGAGTCAAAACGGAAGTTGAGTTTCACGCTCAAGTTATTTCAAAAAGTGTAGAAAGGTGAAAGGTTGAATAATAAATACAAGTTGCGTCCAGGAAAGCCCGGATCCTCCGATAGAGGCATGAAATGGAAGATTGTGCAGTTAAGACTTTGTGAGTAACCATCGTTTTCCGGTGTTTTCTAAAGCAAATTACGAATTGACGTGAGAGTCACAACGGAAGTTGAGTCGCCTTCACACAGACTGTTAAGACAATTACATCAGTGTCTAGTCCGTTGTGTTTACCACCATTCATTACTCGGAATTGGGATCAATTTGACAAAAATTTCATCACGCACATGGAAGCTAATTATTGAATGAGAAATAACACCTAATTGCATACAATTTTTACCCACTGTTGTGCATGCCTGAATTTCATGCGCAAATCTCAAATGATGAACGTATAATAATAGGCCTTTTTCACGAGAGCCTTGGGGTACAGAGGTAGTTAACGTCTGCGTCGGGTTTGAGAAAATTATAGGGGAGGCAACCCACGAAGCGAAAGCAAGCACCTCATCTACTTCAGGAACGAAAATTTGCATCTCACACAACTAGCCTAAATCAACTTTTTTTCAATTCTTTTTCTGTAAGGGCTGTTATTAGGCCAGTCTATGCAACATTCCTTCATAGCGATATGACTGGGCGAGTTAAGTTCTATTTGATTGCTGAAGATTTTGACTTTAAATCCAGTTCTGGCACTGAAATAGCAACTTTTTCTGGTTCAAATGATAGCACATTTCCATAGATATTTTTATCCACGAGTCATTCAATTTCAGATGAAACACGTAAAAATCTGTTGCATTACTGAAAAATATATCAGTCGAAATTTTTCAACTTCTACTTTCAAAGTAGGGCCAAAATAAGAGTATAATTATCTCTTATTAATCCAAATAGGGCGCAGATTACAAAAATGTACAGTCCATACCAGAGAGGAGCATTTAAGATTCGAGAGGAGAAAAAGAATCCTCAAGAAGATATAAGGGATTTTTGAAGAGAAGACAAATACTTTAAACATCGATACATATAGCAACTTTCTGGGAAGGGGGTCGGGAATCTGCAAAATAACTTTCTATTAAGGAAGGGGTGGGGGGGGGGGAGCAAAAAAGATTTGTTTGCTACACCAGTGTGATACCCCCCCCCCCCCCATGTATATTACAAAGTTTTGCGCTTTTGCATTTTTTTTATATTTGTGCTTTTCCTGACAAATTGATACTTTGAAAAGGGTTTTGAATTTTTCATATTTTTGGATTTTTTTGGCAGTTATATATAAAAAAAATTAATTCAAAATCTTCAAACACATCAGCTTTTCCGAATTGGTCTGCTGTAAACTCTGTATAATCTAGCTCTATTCGTAAGCTGCTCTATTGCAACTAGAGTAAAAACTTAACAAAAGTATCAGTTATAAATCTTCAGACACATCAGCTTTCGACTTAGGCTGCTGTAAACTCTTAGATACTACGGCTCTAATGTAGCTCAAGCAAAAGATTATAAAAAAAAATAATTGAAAATCTTCAAATACGTCAGCTTTTCCGAATTTGCCTGCTGTAAACTCTCTATACTTTAGCTCTACTCGTAAGCTGCTCTATTGCAGCTCAAGTATAAAAAAAAAAAAAAAAAAAAAAAATCAAACATCAGCTTTTCCGACTTGAGCTATCTATATACCAGTATAGCTCTATACCTTATACTTGAGCTTCTCTATAGCAGTTCAAGTAAAAACATAAAAAAAATAGCAACTCAAATCTTCAAACACATCACACATCAGCTTCCGATATAAAGAATTCTTCTTGAATTAATCAGTTTCACTTTCGGACACGCCCTTGCCACCCATTCAAAGAACGAAGCATATCAACGAGGTCGAAAAAAACTATCCATATTGAAAACCATAATTCATTTCCCATTGAATAAAACCATTTAATGTCTGTTGGTTTTTCACTACCCCCAATGGTTCACAACACTGCCCAAGGGTTTCAGGCATTATTTGGACCAGCATGAGTTCAATCCCTGGTATTTGTATATATGGCTAAATTCAGGAACTGTAACTAATTATCAAAACACTAAAAATGTACCATTAGAGAAATTGAAGGTAAGTAACTACTAGAAATGGTAGAAAATATGAGGTCAGACAACGCTGAATTTGCATGATAATAACAAATACATAGAAGTTAAAGGTCCATTCACAATGAAAGTTTACAAATACCGACTCAGCTAATTTTTCATTGAATTTTTCAACCAATAAGAAAATTGTACGACAAATCTGATTGACTCAAAATTAGCGCTAACTAAACCGCTAATTGTATCTTACAATTTGCGGGATGACACTTTTATTTTCCTGAAAATACCTTTCTAACTAATTTATGTTGTGTTTGTCTCAAATGTTAGCCAATTATAAAAACAATTGAAATAGACACGAAGAAAAAAATAATCCAAAGTTGAATATTTCGAAAGTCCTGAAAATCTCATTTCTTCTAATTATAATTTAATCTTTTGCAATGAGAAACAGCAAAACACCGTTCTAACTTTATATACAGACATTTTTGTCCAAGAATTGAAGCGAAATTTGCCAATTTGACAGCAGTGATTTTAACTGTTGGCATCTCAAATCTGCCACGGTTTTGGAGTTTTGACAAACCAAAAACGATCTTTCAAATGAAGACAGATTCTTACTACAGAAACGAAATTTTTGCTGGTTTGCGAGAGCTGTCAAATGAAGACGCACCTTTGCCAAAACACACAAAAAAAAACTTTTCAGGCAGTTTTTTGAATAAAGTGGATTTTCGCTGAAAAATAAGGTATTACACAGTTTTTTCCAGTCTTGCCCAGTAGGTAAATGATGAGAATAGAACGTGGCGCTAGTGCCGAAAAAATCACCACCAGCCATCTAGCGTTTGGTATTTCTTGACAATTTTTTTTTTCAAATTTCGTACTTGTGTTTCCTTCAGAAACTGAGATCACTTATTTTGACTACATTAAAAAAAATATCGAGAAATTCTTGCACACGGGCCGATAATATAATTACCCTGGATTTAAACTCTAGGATTTACAATAATCATAGCTGCAACCTAGTAAAGAGCAGGCACAGCCCACATGGAAAAAATGACTAATATTTCACAATTGTCACAAGTTGGGAAATAGCCTCTTTTTTTAAGGTTCAATTGAGTCTGGCGCGTCAACCACCCTACTCCGCCCCACTTAATTCAAAAAATCAGGTTAATAAATTTAGAAAAATACCTCTTTTAATATTTTCACTGAAAAACACCCTCATTTTGTATCTTCATTGAAAAAAAAAAATTGGAAATCAACAACACCTCCCCCCCTAAATCCTGAAAATACATCCCCCTACATTTTCGTGCATTGACGCCCTTGAACTGAATAGCAATTTGTAATTACTAAATAATTTTTGAGAGATTTCGGAAGATCCTTGAGCCCCCTCAAGTTTTGCATAATTTTATAACTATAGGGAATTATCCCGAGTCAGTATATTTTAGCTATTTTTATAATTATATATTGAAACAATAGTAACAATCGTTTTAGTTCGTTTAAGGTCTCAATTTCGCTTTTTACTTCCATCGGATTTTTTTTTAAAGCCAATTGTGATGATATTTCTTGAAAAGATTGTATTAGCTTGAAAAAATACGCCTTGATTATTGTCAGGGTTACAAATTGCAGGCAATGTCTTCAGGTGTATAGGACGTTAAAGGCGATGTTTTATAGGATTGATAGTCACAAAAAGCTATATCTAAAACTGAAGATTAGTAGTCTATCAGTAACAGCTACAGTAACAGGCAACAGTAACAGCTGATGTGTACAATACTTTAACAGCATGGCATCCAATGTGTATGTCATTCGTCGACACCAACAAAGTTCATTCTGTCCCAATGTACTTCAAAGGGAGGGACAAAAGCTTGAATCGCAAGAACAGTTGAGTTATCTGAAGAGCATGGCAAAGGATGGGAATTTAAGATTTCCCCCCAAAATCCACATGCGAAAAGCCCCTAGGTTTGAAAAAAAAACAATTCGTAAATCCTCAAAGCCATTCGAGTCTAGAGAGCCCCTTTATATGTGGTATTACTGTGTTCGAAATCTTTCAAGCCCATAACTATAATGTGTAAAAAAAAACATAATAGCAGCTGGATACTTATTATTCTGTGCCCTCAGAAAACTTACTTTGTTCTGTGCAGAGTAAAATCAATTCTAAAAAGTGAAGATTTTTTTTTTCCATTATGGTAATTTACGACGCCAAGGTGCATTAGTAAATTAGTCTCTTAGTCCAAAGTATAAAAACATGAGAGCTTTTAAAAACAACCTACAAACTGATCAATTTACGAGTGTTTTAAATTTAAACGTAGTAACTATTTTTAAGAATGAGCAAAAAAAGCATCATTCCATCTGCTGCGTAGCGCTGTTTCTTTTAAATTAAGACAGATAAACAATCAATTGTCTTTTTAAGCGAAAATTGCCAATGATTTTCTCTTTGATAGTACGAAACATGTCAGAAAACGTTTGAACCTGTTCAGTCTAGTCATTAACGTTTACGTCAGCCTTCAAAGCGTAAGAGCCGCATTTTATTCCTTTTCGACAAACAAATGAACTTTTCAGAAACATAATTGATTAGCTAATGGGCAAACAACAAAGAAAATATATTTTTATATCTAACTTATTAAAGGATCAATAGTTGTATACATGTATATATATATATATATATATATATATATATATATATATATATATATATATATATATATATATATATATATATATATATATATATATATATATATATATATATATATATATATATCAAGGGCAGATCCAGGATTTTTTTTTCGGGGGGGGGGGGGGGTTACTAATTTTCGACTCAGTTTTCAGCTAATTTTACTGATTTTTACCTAGGTTTTACTAATTTTCGACTTATTTTCGACTCGGTCAAAAATTTCGGGGGGGGGGGTTCAAACCGGGTAACCCCCCCCCCGTCGATACGGCCTTGATATATATATATATATATATATATATATATATATATATATATATATATATATATATATATATATATATATATATATATATATATATATATATATATATATATATACATATAAAACAAAGGTAATCGTTTCTGGAAATTGGCATACTAGTATTTTCCGTCGTGACAAAATGATCTAGATAGGTCACAACTTTGGGAAAATTCGTTCCCCCACCCAATCCTCTTAATATTTTAATGAATCGTCGGCTGACTGAAATCAGAGACCTCTGAACACGAAATGTTTGTAATAGATGACATTGAGGTGGTAATCAGAAGCCATAATGACAAAAGTAAGTGGTTTCTTTGTGAAACCGTGCTCTGCTGACAAGGAAATGGATTAAACAAATTTGCAAGCAGCAATTCCTTAATTAGATAGATAATAATAAGAGTGATCAGTTAAGAGCTTTGAAGTTTAAATAGTATCCAACACAACATATTATTTATTGTACATATTGATTTGTAGCAAAGTAAATTTGTTTTTCCTTTGTAAAGTTCAGAGGCACAATTCACGAAAACATAGGGGGAGAAGAGAACTTTTCCGATCTTTTAATGAAGCTTCAAAAGAAACATAATTCTCAGAATCTCGGGTGGGCATTATGCTTTTTTATAATGAAAATGCCAAAACAAAGATTTTTTGAACCTTGCTAATACAACATGATTATCTAGATATATTTTCTGCACTATAATATAACTTCTTAATATAAGTAATTCTGTTCTGCGAAAGAGCAGAAAAAACTACCCTGCAGTGCAGAAATCTCCAAAATGTTGGATTCTCACGGAGTTAAATAAAACAAAACAAATTTTTTAAACTGAAAGTAAGAAGTTGAAACGAATAGAAAAGATTACGAATATGACAGGGGTGCCCTCTCCTCAATACCTCGCTCTTTACACCAAAGTTTGATTTTTGTTCAAATTATTTAAGAATGATTCATAAAACACAAGGACCGTTTAATTAGAGTTATAAGTTGTTGTTTTTTAAGTCCAGAAAAACTTTCGCTTAAAGAGCGAGGTATTGTCCTCGCTCTTTACGAAGGGTTCTAATACTTAAGTCTAACACAAATGATAAATTTGTCTTAATTTTTGAAATCCCAAGTTTATACTAGTTCTACGGCCAATCCTAATCATAGTAATATAAAATTTTATATATAATAAATATTAAATGTAATATAACAAAATATTTTGAGGGGAATGGGCATTTAAAAAAAAGGATAAAAATTGCCACATTATGGGAAACCCTTAGAATATATATATATATATATATATATATATATATATATATATATATATATATATATATATATATATATATATATATATATATATATATATATATATATGACTCCTCGCCCCAAAAACATGCACACCTAATAATAAGAGTAGTCCTTTAAAATAAATTATGTGATACGAAAGTCGAAATGCTTTCAAACCAAAATTTTGGTTACATGGATTTATACAGATCTTGAGGTCAAACTTGGCGTTCCAGAACATAAGAAGAATATGGATAAAATATATAAAGGAAGACAATTTTGAAAAACAACGGTCTTTTGCTAATAAGAAAAGATCAAAGAATGTTCAGATGAATATTTGTTTATATACAACACGGCAGTGGCGGATCCAGCGTAGTCAAAAGTAGTGTAATTTAATTAATTAACTCAAGTTTGCGTTAATTAAACTTGCTCCTAACGCAAGTTTACCGGATCAACCTATTTTGCGCCCCCCTTAATTTTTTTTAATCGGATCAACCTATTTTGTCCCCCCCCCTAAAAAATTCTGGATCCACCCCTGCAACAAGGCGTCCTCAGCATTAATAAATAAATAATTTAAACCATAACAGCCTAGGCAAAGGAATGTAAAAAAAAAGATTATATTTACAATAGCTACTCCATAAAAAAAAACACACATAGAACTATAACATATGTTACAATTAGATACGATTCCTCAGCCTTGCATTGCCGGCCACAGATCCTTGCTATATTATGTTCCATATTCTTTTATTGAAGGCCGTAGGCAGAATTTTGTTTGTGGGAGGGGGTACAAGAAGAACTTAAAAACACATAAAAAATTTCGGCCAGAACATAATTTTCACTTTACTCAAAAAATACAAATGAATGTGGATTGTCAGTTTAATAGGCTATACATATACTAATATTTATTAATCAAAATGCTAATATTACTTGATTTATTAAAGTTATAAAAGTAAACACATTTATATCTTTTCAGTAAAATGCAAATTATGTTCTGGTCTTGGGAAGGCATAGGGGTTTTGAGCCCTACTCATGTTAATTTTTGCTTGTTTTGAGTTTCATTTATTTATCGATGCTGATTTGTGGTAGCTTCACGCTTATATTATTTGATTTTATTTGTTGCTTATTTTTGGTTTAATGGAGTTCTTTGCTTTTCTTTGAAAAACTTATTTTGTGGAAAAAGTTTTTTTAATTAATTGGAGAAAAACAAGAATATTTCACTTGCATGTGATTCCTGTTATATCTTTTTCCTGTTAGCACCAAAAACAAGTCCAGAATTTTGTCGCCTCCAATCAGCAAAGCCAAATAGTTATAAAAATAACATAGACGCTTTATAAAAAAGGAAGGTATTCAGACATTCCTTTAATTCGAGCTTCCAAACTCGCAAAATTCAGAAGGTGGTCTTAAGCACGAATAAAAACCCAGAACGAATAGTGAAATTCAGATCAATTTTCCGTCTTCTGCTAGATTATGTAAATTCAGAAATCAATAAAAAAATGTAAGCACGCAGTCTCGGGTAATATATTTTTAGGTACTCAATCCGAACGATATTTTTCTGAAATTACGGCTATTACTGGACTTGAACTACAAAGTTCAGCTGCAAAATTATTTGTAATTACAGCCAAAAATCAGGTTTTTGTACGACTTCAGTTGAATTTTTGTTCGCCAGGGAAATCGCTTACAAAAGATATAATGCTGGTAAAATTTTAAGAGACTGACTGTAAGAAAAAGGAAAGTGCTCTATTTACACCTGAATATCTTACATAAATTATTCTTTCGTGATATTAAAATACGGACTTGATTCGGATAATCGTTTCTAGATGTTTTTTTTTTTTTAATATTGAGTTGCTACATAAAAAAAAAGATACAAAAGATCGTTAAGGTGACAATCGTCGTCAGATTATTATTATTTTTTTTGGAGAAAACGAGGTTAATGTTTTGGTGATCTGTTGGTACAAAATAACTGAAAACCAACGACTGATCAAATGCGTTCAAACTTGTAGTTACATGCAGGGACACCACTTGGAGGGGGGCATCGTTGCACCCTGAAAATATCTTTTTCTGTAATTTTGCTTTTAAAAGAACCAAGAAAAGACGAAAATGGTCCTGTACGCCTAAGAGCGTACGTGTCGCGGGAGGGGTTCACAAAATTTTACAAAACGCATCCAAGATTTGGTTATATGCATCTTGCTACTTTTCTTACGAGTCGGACAAAAATTTCAGGGGAGGGAGACCAAGACCAGTAGCCCCCCTCCTGAATACGGTCTTCTACATGCCTGAGTATCGCCTAGTTGACAATAATTTTCGGGAAACCCAAAACAAAGCCCTGGGTAATATAAGCGGGCGAGGGAGGGGGAAACGTGCTTATGTCAACCAAGTTGTATTTATATTTATAAGGCCACTTTTTCTCCCTTTCGTTTTTATATTATTTGCAACCTCTTCAATCTTCAAAGAAAGTCAGCACAATCACGGGTCATTTAACTTCCCAGCTCCAACTGTCACCAAGGCATGGATGAATGTTGGCTAATGTTTAATTTCTTATTTTATTATTTATTCATTTTCCTCAAGACAAATAGTGGAGGTACTGACAATTGAATTTTTATTGTCGATGACGCCAATAAAAAAAATCTGGCCAGTCACTCGGGCGCCAATTTTGTCGTCCCCGCAAGGGAACTTCTCGAAGCTAGCAAGACAGATGTACTGAAAATATCTAGTTTTCATGATGTTTTTTAGGCAGCAATAATTGTCAGTCTGCGAAAAATAGAGGTGAAATTTTAATAGCACATTTCATACAACAGAAAGAGGAAGCAATTGGATGGCGAGACATGTTTTATAGCAATAGTTTCAAAATAACTTTTTAAATGTTTCAATAGGGATCTCAAGGTGAGGGATGGATTAAGCTTAAAACTAACTTCCCAAAATGAATAGGTAGAATCCAAAACGAAGACCGGTGCTTAAGAATTAGGTGGTACCCACGCGATATACTGTATAGGAAGCTGCTAAAGGAAACTAGTCAAACGGGTATCTGTCAATAGAGAAATGGATCGCAAACCGTGGTTTGTCATTGTGTTTACAATATTTGGTACTTTTGCATTATGCGGGCACCGCGAAGAAGTCAAGTTTGGTTAATGCTAATGAAATAAAATAAAATAGGATGAATATAGGAGAGATTAAAAAAACATTTGGGCTATATGTTTGTGCATTAGGGGGGAGGGGTAAAGCATAGCATATATTAAATACGTAACCTCACCTAACCTAGGTACCTTTCTCCCTCCTAAACCCCAACAAACAATCGTTTAAATATTGAGAAACCACGCTTTGCCATCAATTTATCTAGCAAATCACCCGTTGTCTGCTAATGAAATAGCCGTTTGAAAAGTTTCGTGACTGGTTTCTTTGATCCAGTATATAGCGATGCCCGCATAATGCACCTATTATTTTTGGAGGTTTAGGGGGGGGGGACGCACCTAGGTTAGGTTGCGTATTTAATATATGCTATGCTTTAGCCCCCCCCCCTTAGATAGAAAACTAGTTTTCTATCTAATAGAAAATAGAAAACTTATTTTTCTATTTTTATACTTGTACGAATATTATACAGTCCGAATAAAATAATAATCCCGGCTTCGTTTTTCTTTGTTTTTCTCTTCCTTTTTTTTCTGTGTGTGTGACATCTGTGTGACATGTCATTAGGTCATTAAAAGACAACAATCGATACACGATAGTGTGTTGAATTTTCTTCAAAAGGAATGGTGTGGAAAGGAAAGGAAAATGAAAAAAGAATTGTTTCAAAGGAAAGGAAAAGGTGTTGAAGTTTCTTTAAAATGAATCACCAGATGTGTTTTCAGGGATGACCTCCCTCGGGAGACGGTTCCGAGTGGAAGTGCAGCACTTAACTGCTGTTCTTCAAGCACTCAGTGTGGGGTGCCTCACCTTGTGGGTAATCAGAGCATTCTCCGTTTCTGCATTTTTGCTCTGCTATCTTGGATAACGAGAGGTGCTAGTCTAGGTCTAGATAGTTCTTCAGAGGGGTGGTTGAGGATCAGGCACGTACGTGGAACTTTGTTTCGGGGGTGAAGGACAAGACTTCGATAAAACAGCAAAAACTGAAATGTATGAAAAAAGTCGTAGCATCTCGAGATTTCGGTGGCGGGTGAGGGCCCGAAGGCCCCTTGATGCGTAAATGCCATTTTGAGGCTGCACCTGCAGAAAACAGCCATCGACGCCACCTCAAAGATTTTACAACCTCAAAGAGGTTGTAACGCTATCCGATCGATCAGCAAACTTGCAAAACAATAACAAAAATGAAAGGATGAGTTGAAAATGATATTACAGATAGAAGATATTGTAGGAAATTTCGTAAACAACAATAGGCTGTAGGGGCGGCATGGGCTCACATCACCTTCTCCGTCATTACTTACGATCCTTCCTATAGACACTGTTTCAATAGCAAAGAACAGCATTGTGGTGAAAAAAAAACCTTATCTACAGAGGTTTTCAGGCTGGAATTTAATTTTAAATATCAAATTAATTTAATCTATATTAAATCGTTATGTCTCTACTGTATTACAGAAAGTTTTTTCCGGAAAGCGATTGTTTATCCTACCACTTGTGATCTGCTTGAGAGGAAGGAGAAGATAGTGAGTATAATGATTGCTACTTGTGCATGTGCGCCAAATTTATTTATCGAAACGTCATTCATGACTCAAATCAAATTTCGAAGTAGTGCTCGCAATGCAATCTCTCCTTGAATGAGATATTCAACTTTATATTTGAAATTTGCAAGTGGATGCATAAGCTCAGTTGTGCGCAAATTTAATCTTACTTTTGACGATGCGATTATTATATTTATTTCTAATTTAACGACGGTCGAATGGCCAAATTACCGATGTAGAAATAAGGAAACCAACCATCCTCCATTGCTATAAAACAATGATAGTAATAAACTACCTCAAATAAAAACTTGAGCATGCTTTATTCACAGCTGGTGGTGAAAGTTTGCTGAAATTACTAATTAAGGACGTTTTACCCTTAGAGTCATATTATATAACCAGAAGAAGATAGTGAATATATGTTGAAAACAAGGTCATACCGATTGCCGCCACATAGTTCTCATATTTAGGGTAATTAACTAAAAAAAAAACTTTTTCCGCAAAATAAGTTTTTCAAAGAAAAGTAAAGAACTCTGTTAAACCAAAAACGAACAGAAATAAAAATCGAATAATGAGTCAATCGTAAAACTACCACAAATCACCATTAATAAACAAATGAAATCCCAAACGAACAGAAATTACAAGTACTTTACTAAAAAATATACAACTGTTTCAACTTTGTTAGATCGAAAATTATTAAGACTTTAAGGAATAAAGGTACTTTTATCTTATAGCCACCACACTCAAGATCTTGTATCGCGAACATGAGACACTAACCGGTTTTCATGGTCTTTATACCAGACAATTTTAGCTTCGGCTCGGTGGGAAACTATATTGTAGCTATATTTTAATTAAATATTTAGTGGGTATTTTGCTTATGTTAGGTTAGTTTAGGCTACGTATTTGATATAATGCGGTCTGGGCGGACCCCTTCCATAATTCTTTGTTGTAGTTTTCATAATTTTGTTGAAAAAGTATTATATTTTCATCATATTTTGTTTTATTTCATTAGTATTAACCAAACTTAATTTTTCGACAGAACTTGAGTGTGGTGGCTATAAGACACAAGTACCGGGATAAATATCAGCATATGTATATTAAACTGACAATGCACATCCATTCGTGCAAAATTCTTGTTATAGAAAAAAAACTAAATTAAAAATGAGACGTAGTGATAGCAGGAGCGCGATAGCGAGTGAGGAGAGCAGAGCCTCTTTTTTTAATTTAACTCGTTTTCCTTAACTCACCGCCTTGAATTTCTGTAACATAAAACGTTTAAATTTGCATGACATTTTCCAACCACTTCCGAATATGCAGTTACTTTACGAAATTTTACACAATTACGAAAAGTATAAGACGAAGTAAACTCTAGAAACCTTCAAAATCAAAATAATCGTAATTGATTTAGGGAAGTGGAGGCACTACTACTACTACTACTACTCATAACTCACTGCAGCACTCAACCGCCTGGGGCCACCACCATGCATTCAAAGTCTCCCTCTTTACACCCTCACAAGAAGTTTCCATTTTACTTCAATTATTCCTTACGACCTCTTCCCTGGACAACTTGCTTTTCTTTTGGTTCAAGGTGCTTGGCCGACAAGGATGATCTTTGGCAATCTGTCATTCTCCATCCGCAGAATGCGTCCGGTACTTGTCTATTATATAAAACACACTCGAGAAGTTAAGTTTGGTGACAATAAAATATGATGAAAAGAGAATATTTTATTAGCAACTGAGTTCTGGGAGCATATTTCCAAGTTGTAGTTTTTACAATTTTACTAATAAAGTATTCTATGTTCATCTATTTAATTATAATTAATTATTATATTCTATTTTCATTAGGTTGAATAGGTTTGGTTAGGTTAAAATAGGTTTCTTTAGGTTACGTATTTAATATATGCTATGCTTTACCCCCCCCCCCCCTAATGTGCAAATATATAGCCCAAATTTGTTTCTAAACTATTATATTTTCGTCATAATTTTGTTTTATTTCATTAGCATTTACCAAAATTCACTTCTCGAGTGTGTTTTATATAATAGACAAGTACAATGCGTCCTAGCGGATCCACAATTGGTGCACTTTTAGGATGAGGAAATTTCAATGGTAGGCTTGGCTTCCCCTCCTACAAATGTAAATAGCAATATCGAGAATTTTTCGTGTGTATCCTTTATCCCGCTTTGAACAGGGCTTATTCCAACCAAGTGCAACAACTTATGGAATAAACGTGATTATTGTGCTCTACTAAACGCGGTTTGAACATCAAAATGAATTTCTTGCAAAAATAATAATAATAAATCTTCCCATCTCATAGAACCTTTTAAACTAACCAAAAACATAGTTAGCTTATACAGACACATACATACACTAAGAATGTTTCCTATAAAAGGACGAATTTCAGCTTATTGAGCTCTGGAGGAAACATGTCAATAATTAATTGCAAAAAGTTTCAACGAGTGTTTCTGAACGCAATTCAGTAATTGCAATTTGCTACTGAACGTCCAAAATTGCAAAAATCAAGTGCAATAAGCTTACTGAAAGCAGGGTTAGACATTGTGCTTGTTCTCTTGATCTGGCAGCGCTGGTAAAGGGGTTGGGCTTAAAGATGGAATGTTGTCTTCACAAATATAAATCTAAGATCAGTCGCTTTGAAAGCAATTTGAAGGGTTTTTATCGGACATCAGATCAAACCCATCGAGCACTGACGAGGCAAATGGCAACAAAAAGACAACCGTCACAGGAATGCTCTTGATGAACAGAAACATTTGAGCAAAGCTATTATAAAGGATAATTATCGAATTTTAAAGAGTTTAATACATGCTTTGACTTTTTTCTGCAGGGAAAGTCAAAAACACACAACAAAGTTAACGAGATTATTTTAAATTAAAAAAAAAGTCAACCATGTAATTTTTTACATTAATTACTTCGGACGGATTTGTACAAGTAGCCTAGAGATTATTATGCAGAAATGAATATTTTTGGGTGTTTCAGGTAACAGCATGCATTCCCCTTCCTATTTTTTTTTTTTTTTTTATAAATACAGACCATGAAACCCCAAGAAAAAAATTAACGAAAAAAACGACATTCTTTGAAAAATATTATGGAATATTTGTGGTTTGGAAAAGTAGAGATTATTATGTAGAAAGGAATATTTTTGGGTGTTTCAGAAAAAAGCATACCTTCCCCTTCCTCTTTTTTTTTCTTTTTTACAGATCATGGCCATAAGACCAAAGAAAAAAAATTAACGGAAAAAAATGAAATTCTTTGAAAAATCTACAGAGTTGGTTTGCCAGAAAATATTTTATTGTTTCATAATATTATGAAGCTTGCTATTTTCATATAGGGTATTAAAAATATATATTCCACATGGAAATAAATCGACAAAAACAACAAGAAAATTTTCCGCATGCCCAAGGAAGGAATTAAAAAAAGAAAAAATGGGAACAAATTAAACAACAAGGTATACCCTGCTACCAGTATCAAAATACCGACGCTGGTACTTATGTATTATACGCTATTCACTTAAGTTTACGCTTTCTAAAACTCAAGAACAAACCGGTTTCTTCGTTAGTATCTTCCAGCTTAGCGTGAGACAAGGCAAAGACAAGTAACAGAATAGATGGGAAATATATAAACTGGGGTTATATATTTACACATTAAGGACTGGGTGCAAATTATTTGGACAGCCTAAAGTTAGAAAACTATTCCTACTTCATAATATGCAGAATAATTGCACCTAACACATTTTGCATGCAGACCCGCTATACTTCACCCCCACCCCCCTAATGTGGAAATATATAGGCCAAAATTGTTTCTAAAGTATTATATTTTCATCATATATTGTGATATTTCATTAGGATTGAGCGTCAAAGAAACAGGTTTTAATTAAATGAAGCACTTGAGTGAGTGGCGTATAATACACAAGTACCCCGACACTAAATTTCTTTCTTTGAATGCATTAAACAGTACTAAAACAGAAAGAAGTTTAAATCCTAATTTGATTGCATTTCTAACAATAACAAGGTAATAGCAACAGTTTGACATTTTGAAGAGTATTCTTCTAATAACCAAGATTTGAACATAGATAAGAAATGAAATAACAGCTTAACAGGCACGTGACAAATATGCTAAGCGCTATTCCAATGACTTTCAAATCAATATGGTTCTTGCAGCGTGTTCATAGAAGCCATATAAAATGTATGCTGTTAGGACGGAGGGGTCACTCACTTTTGCCACTTGGTGTACATTTCGAAGCGCCAAGGGTGGCACAGTTCTGTCATTAGCGGAAGTTCCCTCATTGCTTGGCACAGTTCTGCCACGCTCCGACTAGTGTACGTGAAAGTAGGTGCTCCCAGCCCCCTCGGTTATGGTAAAACAAAAAGAGGATATCCTCCGCGTCAAATCGTCTTAAGTTACGGCTTAAAACAGATACCTTACGCTGGAAATGAGTAAACCGAAGATTATAACTCGCAGCTGGTAGCAGTTCTTGTACATTAACAGCTTCTTTTGTCCGTTTTAATCACAGTATATAAATAATATATTATCTATCCCAGTATATAAATGATATATTATCTATATACAGTGGATTTAATGCCTAGTTCAGGAAAACCATAGTGATTTTACGGATTGTCGACAGTTTTTGAGGAAAACGCAAATCCGCAAGAGTTGAAATTTTTTCAGCATATGCGACAAAAGAATCAGACAAATTACCGATTGTTCAATAGTTATATCCCATAATTTGTAAATTATAGCAGATTATAATAATAGAAGTCGACAAAGAATAAGGTGAGGGTAGCGGGGTTTTTCATCATGACTGCGTTTTTGTACGCAAAATAAATGCGTCATCTAAATTGCGCTTTTCTGCAAATTGAAGTATGTGGGAACTAAGGGTAAAGCGTTTCGTGTAGTCAGCTGAATTTGTCAAGGATGTTTTGGTAAAATACTACAATAAAATAGAAGAGCACAATGGAATAATAAAATAACGTACTTTAATAGAATATGGAAAAGGCGTTTTTCTTATGGTTGTGCAAAACCGTGGTTACAACTGCCAGTGATTCACGAATAGGTTTAGTTCTTTTTCATTTTTTTTTATTCAGTTGAACAGTGGCACCAATTCACAAAAGTGTAGGGTAGAGGGGCGAAATATAATTTCCAAAATCTAGGAAGTCATTTTGTTGTTTTTTCGATTTTTTTCAATGACAATACAATTGACATGACAATTTAATGATAATGACATGACAATACAATTAAGTCTTTTTGGCACCACTGCAGTTGAGTCTTTTCTAGATCGGCTAATCTTTACATATACTTTATCGAAAAAAAAGTGTAGAGGGTTAAGTATAGGAAATATTAGTAAGCGAAAGTGCTACAATTCTAACCAAAGACCATCAAAAATCACCAAAATCAGTTTATCCGCTAAAATCCAATATTTGAGCAGTTTGCACTGTTTGTAATTTTGTCTCTTTCTATTCTTGAACGATTTGTCTAGTTATTGCTTTTCTTGACAAATAGAAACACCTACACATAGTTGATGTTTTTGGTGTTAGAAACACCTACACATAGTTGGTGTTTTTGCTGTTAGAAACACCTACACATAGTTGGTGTTTTAGGTGTTAGAAACACCTACACATAGTTCATGTTTTTGGTGTTAGAAACACCTACACATAGTTGGTGTTTTTGGTGTTAGAAACACCTACACATAGTTGGTGTTTTTGGTGTTAGAAACACCTACACATAGTTGGTGTTTTTGGTGTTAGAAACACCTACACATAGTTGGTGTTTTTGGTGTTAGAAACACCTACACATAGTTGGTGTTTTTGGTGTTAGAAACACCTACACATAGTTGGTGTTTTTGGTGTTAGAAACACCTACACATAGTTCGTGTTCTCCTACAATAGAAACACAAAACACATAGTTGGAAAATAGCGTCAAAGAGAGGGAGAGAGAGAGAAAGAAATTATTTTTGTAGTTGAAAGACTGTTTTGTTCGTACTATTTTGATGCAACAAAGAATGCATATTTTTTGCCAAAAGACGACATAGTATTAGATTAAAAAGGCATGACAATATATCATGATAATTATGTTGACAGTTGACAGTTCGCAAAGGAAAATTACCGAAGAAGAAAATTGGGAAACAAAAAAGGACGTATGTCGCGCCTGGTCCCCTGAAGGCTATCACACGCCATAATAGAAGAAAAAAACTTCCAATTTCTGAATGGCGCCAAAGTCCTCAGTATAATCAAACCACAGAAAATCAGAGTCTAGTCTCTTCATGATCTATCAACTATTTGTGTCTCATAAAAAACGCTAAAATAATTTGATATGATGACTCATTATCGACCATAATAGAAGCTTAAAAGTAACCGATGAATGTTTACCAATTTGGACTTTCATAAGCATCATGCTGAGCATATAATATAAGACTGCCAGAGACGAATTTCCTTGGGAAGAGGGGGAGGGGGAAGAGCTAGGAATTCCAATAGGTGAGAAACCATATTTTTTTTAAACAACTTTAAGGAGGTTTTCTTTTGATACATGTTTTGTAAATATTTAGTGGTCCCACTGCCCCTCCCTCAAGGAAATCCCTGTGGATCACATATCATAAAAAAACGCTACTTCTTATTCCTGTTATTGTCCTAACATTGATGTGGAAAACGGTTAATAATACGGCACTTTTAATTTGTTCAGTTATTCTAGACCTATGATAGCCATCCCTCCTCCCCAAATTTTTTTTTTTTAGATTTTCCCTATAACTATTTATTTTTCCTATATAATTCACTCGTTTTCGGCTCTTTTTAATTAAGCTTAAGCGCCGGTCTACACATTATTTTCTGTTTTTCTGATGCAGTATATGTCAATATATTGTTAACATATGCACCTTCTTATAATATTCTAAGAATATACTCCTCCTAAAACACGAACAACATAAGATATATTGATAAATGCTAGTCAAATTTAAAATTGGATTAAATAGATGTCGCGCGAGTAGGCGGTGTCTTTTGGATTTTCGCTCTCATTTCTTTTGTCTCATACAATTCGACCACTCTAACATTTTCAGTTACCCCCCCCCCCCTCTACAGAAATCAAACCCTGCGTACACGCCTAGCCATAACGATTTGAACTCTGATCAGTGATCATCGTGTAGTCACAACGAAATCTGAACTACAAAAGAGACTGAAGAATATATGGCAGTGGTAATAGGAGTAGAAGATTATAAAAACAATTCAACATCTCTAGGAGTAACTCCAACATTCTACCCATTCCCCCGAAATGTGTAACAACATGTGAAAATTCAGTAAAATTCTAGGCAAGGCCGTATCCAGGGGGGGGGTGGGGTTGGGGGATTGACCCCCCCCCCCCAAAAAAAAAAATGTTTGTCCGACTCGTAAAACGAAATAAAAATGAATATAAACAAATTTTATATTTTTCTTTTGTTTTCTTTAGTAAGCCTCACTGAAAAAATCCTTTTGTACCCCCCCCCCCCTGAAAAAATCATGGATACGACCCTGATTCGAGGATATGTTCCCTTTTTCGAATGCTGAACATAAATTTTCATAAATACTTTAGTAAACTGGTATAGTAGCTTGAATATTATATTGCGATGTTCAGCTAGACTTAAAGCATAAGCCATAGTGATTAGATCAATGTTTCATCAGATCATCTTGGCTATATAGTCTTGTCTTGTCGGCTCGTGTATTATAAAATTCTGACTCGAAAGATCAGATAGCAATTGAAGCTGTCTTACTTCTTCTTTTATGATTAAATGTGTCTCGTTCAATTTTTATTTTTCGCTTTGGGCTTTGGACTTCCCGGGGTTCCTTAATCTCCTAGCCCTTTATTCAAAAATGAGCATCAATTTTTTCCAAACACTTCCAACTGAATTTTATGGTCCAATACCATTAAACATAAAACTGATTTATGATTGAAGTTTTATACTAGAAAATTTTAACTTGGGGTCCATAGAACCCCTATATAGACGGGTTCTATGGACCCAACCATAGAAACCTCAATATGAAGGTACACAGAACCCTCTATATGAAGACAAGCATGGCTTTCCTTTGGTAATTTTGAACGGTATTTAAAGTACCAAAAAGGTCAAACAAACGAGCCAGCTCTCTACTCATACTTGAAAAAAGTGATTTTGTAAGATTTTTTGTTGATTGTGTATCATAGCCACCACACTCATGTTCTGTCGAGAAGTGAAGTTTGTTTAATGCTAATGAAATAAAACAAAATATGATGAAAATATAATATTTTATCAACAGAATCATGAAAACTACAACAAAGAATTATGGAAGGGATTGCATTATATTAAATATGTGACCTAAACTAACCTAACCAAAATACCAACTAAATAATTAATTAAAATATAGCTATAGTGTAGTTTCCCACCGAGCCGAAGCTAATATTGTCTCGTATAAAGAAAAACCGTCCGAAAAACCGGTTCTTAACCAAACTTCACTTCTCGACAGAACTTGACTGTGGTGGCTATAAGACACAAGTACCGAATTTTCTTATAGTTGCTTGAAAAAAATACGTTTTTGGAGCAGTACCACATTTTCGTAAGTGATGCCACGCTGAATCTTGAAAACAAAATTGCGAAATTTAACAATTTAAACTTGGCAACGCTTTTCGTCCGTAAAAATCTAAACTCTAACAATGTGTTGATTCCTGAAGACAACCGCACATTTACAGGAAAGCTACATATTCTTAAGATATTTGGTACCGTGTTTTAGCTTATTTTCTGCTGATTTTTAGCTTATTTTCTGCGATTTTTCACCCCAGTTTTTTTTAATTTGGCAGTCGTTTACTACCAAAAACTGCAGAATTTTATAAGGAATTCTTTTTTATTGAAGTTGACCCCCCCCCCCCCATTTTTATATATTTCTTTGGTTGTGTAAGTTTCAACTTAATCAATTTAATCAGATTTGGTTTTCACTATATAGTTTTAAATACAAGCTTTAAAATACATTTCAATATATAGTTTTAAATACAAGCTAAAAGGGCTGTACACGGCTTAAGTTTTGATTTTTTAATATTTTGGATAAGAGTTATGAATAATATCGTAACAGCTATTATGATGTTGGTTTTACCTGACAATACACATAATTCTGTTTCGACGATAGGGATTCGCTTATAGTAATAATAATATATTTTCTTTTTTTTTTTTTCTTTTTTTTTTGTGAGTTTATTTAATATAATTAATAAATTTAGTTTATTTATTCTAATTTTTTCTATAGTTTCCAGTTTATGTATATTTTCTTTTCTTCTCCTTCATATGTGAGTAAGTGATCATTTTAAATTTTCTTTTGTTTTTTATCTCTGAGTATGTAATTCATATGTCGTCCCTCTTTGTACAGGCCAATGAGCCTTTGAGGGATTAATGACATGTAATATTATATGTGTATTTAATGAAGAATAAAACTTATCTTATCTTATCTTACTGCCCTTGGTACTTGAATTCGACGAGCCCTCGGCTACAGTTGTCTGAATCTTTTTCCTAATTGATAGACTGATATTGATCTCCCCCCCCCCTAATTGTCAATTGATTTTCCTAATTGTCAATTGGTAGACTTTTTTTTCCCATTAAACCGTAGACGATGTGAAGGTTTTTAGTACATTTTAAAGGGCCTGCCACTGTCAACCATGGGGCTGAAATGAAACTAATTAGTTTCAGGCACTCTTGGGGGATAAGAATTAAATTTTTCTTTGATTTTTGGAATTTACGAAAGAAGAGCCAGAATCTATGTAAAAATAACGCCAAATCGAAATATAGTAAACTGTTTAAATTGTCATAGCCTAACCAAAAACTTTTTGGTACTTACTTAGTATAGCGACCCCCCTCAAGAAGTTTGATCTGATCTGTCTTCGTAAAACCGGTTTGTCTGTCTGCATTCGGAGACAATTAGCTTAGGCACATTGAGATAACATACTATATACATATATTTTCAGAGTTGGTATTTTGATTAGGTTAGGTACTTAATATAATACGTTCTGGGCGACCTGCTTTCCATAATTTTGTTACTAAAGTATTATATTTTTATTACATTACATTTCATTAGGATTAACCTAGCTTCACTTCTTGAGCAGGGTCGCTATAATATATAAGTACCAACTTCTAGATTTATAGTCCTCATCTTGAACAACATGGAAAATCGTATTTTTGCATATATAGTATGCTACTGAATCGTCACCTTTTTTTGTTAGGATATAAATAGTTCTGGTTCGAGATTTCTTCTTCAGACTCCTTTAAATGTTTATGCTATTTCTTTCTTGCCTATTTTCCGAGTTGGGATTTTCTTTTTTTGGATACACAATTTCCAAATTCTCCAGGGTATGAAACAAGATTTTTGTTAAGGGAAGGGCTGCATGATGTTAAGGATATTTTCTTAAGGAAGGGATGAGAAATAAAAAACTTGTTTCCTTAATTATAGCTCATCTCAGGATTGCTCTATCTACAACAAAGTATAAACAAATACTGAACAAGTACTGACAAAACTATCCAAAAGTGACCCCGCGTACCTCAGCGCCTCTAGAGGGTAAATGCTGTACTACCTAATCGTTCCGAGCCAATAAATTAAATTTAATACAGCTTTTACGGAACAAGTATAATCACCTACGGAACTTGTGATTTATCCGCCAGGTTCGCATAGGTATGGAATCGTCTCCGGAGACGCGGACAAAGGGTCACTTTTTTTGTGTGGAGAGGATAGGTTTTGTCAGTACTTGTTCAGTATGTGTTTATACTTTGATCTACAACAAAGTATAAACACATACTGAACAAGTACTGACAAAACTCTCCAAAAGTGACCCCGCGTACCTCAGCGCCTCTAGAGGGGAAATGTTGTACTACTTAATCGCTCCGAGCTAATAAATTTAATACAGCTTTTACGGAACAAGTATAATCACCTACGGAACTTGAAAAATTTAGGCGCCAGGTTCACATAGGTATGGAATCGTCTCCGGAGACGCGGACAAAGGGTCACTTTTTTTGTGTGGAGAGGATAGGTTTTGTCAGTACTTGTTGTATGTGTTTATACTTTGATCTACAATGAGACTAATAACGAAATTTAGCTAGCACTGATTTCAGCCAATCAGAATTCTTTATAAAAATTTCAGCCAATCAGAATACTCTATGAAAAATCTTATTGGATTAAATGAGCGCTAGCTAAATCTCAGCATTACTAAAATTTCGTTGTGAATGGGCCTCATGATACACATAAAGCTCTACAATATCCATTGAGAAAAATTTAACCCCATCTATATACTCTTTATATGCAACATGACCACCACTGACTTTTAGCAGATATTTGAGTATGAAAACACGAATCTTCCGAATAGCTGACTCTGTTTTGTGTTACTGAATTAACATAAACAACGCAATATGACAGTGCTTCTTTTAATTTGCTTTTAAGCTGATAACAGCGATGTGCATAAACTTAAATCATCCAATATAATAAAATAGCAATTTACAAGATACAACAACGACACAGCAAAAACAAAGTGTCAAAGAGGCGAAAACAGATAATTTATCAATCTTGAAACGAACATGAATTAATAGTAGCATATTCTTCTCCATTCAGTATACAAGGATTGAATACCTACAAATAGTGTATGTCAACTTAATTGTCAGAATTAAATCTCAGATTATATCTGAGGCAGGGACGGATACAGGGGCCTTGGCACTTCCACTGAAATCCGAAATTTTTCCGTACTTCCGGAAGCTTATTACTCAAATTACCAAATAAGATTTGCTTTTGTATTATTAGCCCCCCCCCCCTGAAAAAAAGTCCCTGAGTACTTGCCGTACTTAGGTCCAAAAATCCTGATCCTCCCATGTACTCTTTAAACACTAAATATGCCCCCCTCCCCCTTTCGATGCTTCTACTATTCCCGCCCCGAATTTTGCGGTATCTCCCGGGAAATTCTCCTTCGTAAATACACGAACGTTAACACGAAACACAAATTGTTAATTTTTGATAATGCTAATTTTCGAGGAAATTTCAGGGTCTGCACAAATTCCGAAGAAAGGGTTCAACCAAATCTCCCGGAAAATTCATCTTTCGTAAATACACGTACGTTAACACGAAACACAAATCATTAATTTTTATTAGCGTTAATTTTCGACGAGTTCTCCACAAATCCAACGAAAGTAAATTGGGAAAGAAAACGAAAATTCTTCTAAATCTCCCGGAAAATTTCCCTTCGTATACACACAAACGTTAATACGAGACACAAATCATTCATTTTTGTTAACGTTCGAGGGATTTTGAGGAATCCAATTTTAAATTGACGAAATTCTTCTGGATCCCTGAAAATTCGAGAATAGTGCAAGAGTTGCCCTCCTTTACCGTTACTTCACCGTTACGTACACAGGGGAGGGTATACCCTACCCTGTGTTCGTGTCTGATATGAAAATAGTCATACATAGGGAGGGGGGCTTGATTAGTTAATAGAGTAGTTTATAGGGGAGGGCCAGGATTTTCAGTTGTAGTTGAATGGCCAATACGATTAAAACCAGTAAGTGTTTTCGTCGTAACGAAAACATTTTTTTCGTGTTTCGTCGTAATGAAAATCTTGAGATTTTCATTAGCAAATGTTTCCATGTATTTTCCTTTTCAATATGTAACAGAGATATACGGCAAAACAGAAAACAACACCCTAGCTTTCTTGCTTCTCTAGAACACTTTTAACCCCAATTTTACCTTCATTAAGAGCAGGGGTGCCAATATGGGAAGGGGGATTGCCCCCTAAATTTTGAGAAATTCATTTTGTTTATTACAGAAAACCGGAAAATTAAAAACCGGAAAAATTTCCCTCACCCCCAAATTTTGAAAAATACCTTTTTTGTCTTTATTTTTAAAAAATGAAAAGAAAATCAATCCTCCGCCCCCTCCCCTACATTTTCGTGAATAGGCGTCCCTGATTCAAAATATCTCAAAATACGAAGTCCAATATGTTTAATATGAATAAACAAACAGGGTTAAAATATGGTAAATAGATGAATTAACAGGATACACTTCGAGTGTTCATTGTCATAAACTGGGAAGGACATGAGTGGACAAACCGGAACGCATGGAATTCAAAACAGATTAGCGAACATGCCTTGAAACCACGAGTCAGTTTATCTCCTCAAAGCGTTTTCAGTTATCGTCAGCTTTATACAGCGTTGCCAACGCTTTGAAGTAACTTGTACCAGTTTTCCAACTAAAACTGTACTGCTAGAGAATAATTCGTACCATCTGAACAGCAGGTTAAAAGTCTGACGTAACAACAAGAACATTCTCGATAAACTAAAACTTGAACAAAATACAGGAGTAACAAAGGAGCAAGTCAAACCAAAATATAAAGGGAAATTTGTATTGTACAAAAAATGTCCAAATGTTCCGCATTGTACCAGGGCCTCTAAATTGTGCCGAAAACAGTACAATTGTACCGCGTTAGCAACATTGCTGTAGTAGATATGTCGATTATGAAAATACCGCCTCATCATCCTAATGAAAACGGTACAAAACAATAAAGACAAGTTTTGTATCCATGTCTTTGATTTTAGCAAAACAAACAGTAAGAAATGTACCTTTTTCAAGTGCGAGCCAAATGACCATAAGCTACTATTATCCTTACACTAGTTACCCATACATGGTCAGCACAGGAACGTGCTGGCACGCATAAGAGGCACATAGCCTGGTCCCCTCAGAATTTCTTCCCCAAATTCCTTGACATTTCTAAAATGTTTGACGAATTATGTGTTAACTTTACTGTGAAAATGATTTATATTGTACCTTATTTAGCTGAGCTCCTCTCCCAAAAATATTTTTGCGAAAGTACCATATAAAGTTCGTTATAAAACAAAAAATCGCAAAGAGAGAAACGTAGACAATAACAGCCAGTGAAAAACAGAAGAAAGAATTATGCAAATATTTCTGTTGAGACCTCTATTCAACCGTTTTCAGTGCAGAATAATAATAAAAAATGCAGATAAAAGTCCAAAGGACAATATAAAAGACAAAAGAATAATTTTAGTTTCACTGTTTATTTTGAGGTTTGTTTCTTATATTGTCCTTTGGACTTTTATCCGCATTTTTTATTATTATTATTCTTCACTGAAGACGGTTAAGCGGAGGTCTCAACCGAAATATTTGCATAATTTTTTCTTCTGTTTTTCACTGCCTGTTATATTCTTCATTTCTGTCTTCTTTGCGATTTTTTATTTTGTCGTGATTAGCCAGTGTGGTCTCAGAAATTGTTTCAGACACACGCGCAGAGCGACTTCAGGCCAACACCTCAGACCAACAACTTCAAATGTCTTTATCAGGGCCCTTCCTAGGATCAGGACCGTCCCCGGAGGCAAAATTTACCTTACCCCCGATTCATCAATAGCCAAAATTAACCTCCCCGAGGTTAATTTTTTTGCATCCCGAGGCAAATTATAACTCCAATCTAGCATAAATTTTAAAAATTTTTATTAAAAATTAGCCCCCCGAAGTTAGCTGATTTTCCTTCCGAGGCGAAATTAACCTTACCCCTTCCAAAAATTGTAAATGACCCCCCAGTAACTGCACCTGCGGCAACTTATCCTGGTCGCCCCCGATCCCTTTTGAACGGCCCTGATATTTATGATTCTCTCATAATTATTTTTGGTACTTGTTAATTACATAGAACACACTCAAGAATTTCGCTCTGTAAGATCTGACAAAAACCAGCTGCACCTTATCTTTATTCTACATGCAATTCGCCTTGCTGCTTTGCTTTTCTTTATTTATCCCCCCCCCCCCTTATATAAACCCCAACATCCGTCGCTGCTAGTTAGTGAAAGATACAAAGACAAAATACTAATAAAAACTGGATACTAAGCGGAATTGTGCAATTCGGCTGTAACTGCAGGTGCCAATCTTTCCAAGTCCCTTTTTATTACTTGAATTAACAAGCTAGATAAAAACGACACATATACGTGACAAATCTACAATCATTATAAAACAATGAAAACATATCTGGACATATTTTTAAGTCGCAAAGTCAATATTACTAAATAAATAAAAGTAGAAATATCGCGCTGACATACAGGTTTGATCTGATAGCAGGGGAATATAAAAAAAATACATTATTTTCAGATCATATATAACAAAATGTGGACAGCTAATCATGAATTTATTGCAAACGTAGTAACAGGCGACTGAGTTTCGCTCGGTGAAAAGAAGACAGCTTTTTTAATCTCTTTGACAAAACCACTTTTATTTCATTTTGAACGGCAAACCATTTTGCATATTTATACCAACAAATTATTCTATACTATCCACAATGAAATTAAATTGTAATGTGTTTTTTAAGATATTGAGCACAGACACTCATTTTCAGAAAACTTATAACTATTCCAAGCATTTGTGAAGTTATTTATGACACATGTCACGTGACGCTATGGTGTTTTTCCAAAATTAAGGCCCTATAAGAATTTCCCCAAAGTTGTGACCTATCGAGATCGTTTTTTTTACACTAGAAAAATGGTGCACTTTCAGAAAAAAATTATAGTGTCATTTCAGAGAAACTTTTTTTAGATAATTAAATATATATAGACATATATACAATTATTGTTCGTTTACTTTATAAACATACACACATATAGGGAGAAAAATGAGATATCTATAAGAATTATCACAGACCCACCTATTGAGTGTAGGGCGGAACACATTAAAGGCACAAAATTCAAATACTTGGCCTAGAACCAGTTTTTTTGCTTTGCTGAGGCTAGGCTTTAGTGAAGCTAAGCATAGGCATACATTGGTTTAACCGTAAAAACGGATATCAGACTTTGAGGTTAGGAGGGTGAAACACGAAAAAGTGCATCTTGTGCCACAGTTTTTCTAAAAGGGGTGATCCTTCGGGCATGTTTCTTGAGGGAGGAGGAGGTTCAAGCTATATAAGAATGTTCAAGATTCTAAGTGTTTAGAAATAAGTGTAGATTGCAATGGCTACTTTTTTATAGAAATAATTTTGTTCTTCTAAATTAAGATTTAAAATACAGAAAAAACAATTATATTATTCCTGCTTCTTTGCAGGATGTATTTGAATTTAGGGCTTTTGATTTATTCTGTTTTTATACGGGCTTCGCGGCTCCGTCACAAGTTTCCTGGTAATTACCACGTTATTTACTTTTAAGATACCTTCGCTAGAACACCTCAAGAAAAGAATTTTCCGGGATTACCCCTACTGGGAGGCCATTCCAAATGGCGACAGATCGTCGAATTCAACTTGTAAGAACATGATTCATTTGTAAATACGTTCTAAGACCACACGGGCTTTACACGACGTTTGAGAAAAAAAAACGAAATGTAAAATATATAAAAATATTTTGAGCACTGAGGACGGATTGGCGGAGGTCCTTGCCGAAATGATCTGTTTCGTCTTTTCGCTTCATTTTTTCAACTGGCTGAGAATCACCTTTGTTATCTTGGTTTTCTTAACTATTTTTTTTTCCTTTTTATCAAACGAAATAATTCATTTGTGCTGTTGAAACAGCTCTTAATTTACTTGTAACTCATATTATTTAAAATGGAACTGTATTGTATAAGTTGAATGATTTGCCTCAATGGTTGAAGCTAGTGATGGCCCAATTACAGCGAACAAGAATGTATCGTTTAGCTGATTAAAGCCAGGTCTTAATTATAACTAGGCCTAAATCAATGTTGTTTTTCAATCTCAAGGTTATTAATAATTAGTATCAGCTACAGATTCTACATTTTAAAATATGGTATTTTATAAAATAAAAAACTAAACGAACAATCCTACGGAGGTAGGAGGCCCCTTCCAGAGTTCGACCAAAAAGTTTCTCACGAAAAAAAAAAAAAAATCAAAATATTGTTGCCTAGTAAGGCACTTTTTTCAAGAATTTGGCCCACCAGAAAAATCATTCCTTCTTGAGGAATCTGCACCAATGCACCAATCTGCACCAATGAATTTCACTTTTGTTTAGTCGGCAACATAGTCGTCAAATGTATTTTTAAAAGAACTATCTTGCGATTGAGAAATGTTATAGGTAACAAGAACAGTTCTTGTATCTCCTCCATATGGGGGGCCTAGAACCGCATCTCCCTAAGAACTCTCGATTTTTACGATGTTTCTATGAGTTCCCACAACATTCATCAATCCTACTAATTTTACCGTTTTAATGAGCCCCTCCGATAGAAAAAAGGCGGGATAACCATCTAAAAATCTCAACATGCAAAGGAAAATATCGGCTATTGTATACAGATGGATAAGATTGCGCTTTGGTGAGGAATCATTTAAGAAGTCGCAAAAATAATAGCCAGAGTAAGCCATAAATTTAGAAAATATTTGCAAAGATAACAGAGCTTGGAATCTCAGTGATAAATAACTCAGCTTATGTTTACAGAAAAGCACTGTATCTGTATACTCTAATTCGGATGCTTGGATTCTTCGTAGGAGGCACGCACGTAGGAATTCACTTTTCGAATTCATAAAAACAGTAAATACTGACCAAATTATAGTGGGCTCAGTCAGATAAGTATGCACGAATTTATTTCGGCCATTGGGGGGGGGGGGGGGGGTAATAAAAACAAAAAAAGGCAGAAATCTGAGAACTGTACCGAAAATTCAAAAAATAATGGAGAAAACATAAAAATTCCGCGATTAGGAGGGAATGCCGACCCAGAACTTTTCACATGTCTAAAAATAAAATGATTGAAGTGTATTTTTTGACAAAGCTATGATTTCCAAAATTACTGAAATCGTACGCCCGGATTTGTTTTGATTATTACTCTCAGTTCTCACCCCAGAATCATCATATTCACCATTGGAAACTGTATTTGAAATTGTCATCTGGTCTTTAATAACTATTTTTAAAGGTGAGGAACACGACCCCCCCCCCCGAAATTTCAGTCTAAATCGTAAAAAAGTAACACAAAGGCATATATCTGTATTTCAAAATTTGCTTCTTTTCTGGGCTTGGTCCATTTTATTCCTAAGCCTCCCAATAACCATGAATATTTGCCTTAAAAAGGAAGAAAATGCTAGATTAAAACTTACTTGAATTTGTGTCGTTATTCTGCCGCCTGTTAAGACTATCAACATAATTGCACATATCATCATGACAGCACATAATTAAACCATTCCCCACCTCTGGTACAGAATCACGGTGACAAGAGTCCAAATCTGGCCTGCAAAAAAAATAAACGCAATAGCGTTAAGAAAATCCCCGTAAAAATTATAGGTACTTGTTTAGTATCCAGTAAACACGCGATAAGCGAAGTTTCGTTAATGCTTAACGAAGTTTTCGTTAATGCTGTAAAGCATACAATATATTAATACGTAACCTAGCCTGACCCAACCTTGGTATATTGACAATGACCTTAAATGGAACTCCCACATTTCCCACTTATTTAAGTCAGGTTGTTTTCTCCTTAAATCTTTCTCTCTTCTCAAACGGTTCTCCATATCAATCCAAAACCTTAAAATAATTTATTTTTCATATGCAAGACCCCGTCCGGAATACGCTTGTTCTGCCTGGAACCCAGGATTGACCAAAGTCCAATGTTTTAAAATAGAAAGTATTAAAAAAACAGCCATAAAAATTATTCTGGGGACGGCCTATACTACATACGATGAAGGTTTGGCTAGACTTGAACTTATTACATTAGAATGACGACGTCACATCCTTACCATGAACTTTGGTCACAAGTGCCTTAGTTCTGACTATCATCGACGTTTTCTCCCTCCCTTTAAAGTAAATCCCCCAACCCTTCCTAATACAACACTCAATGCTCGTAGAGCTCCAAATACCCAACTGAACCTGTATCCCCAAATGATGACCATGAGGTACAAAAACTCTTTTGTCTCATATTTTGTTTCCCATTTTAATAATTGATTTTAATTTTTTTTTTATGTTTATCCCCTAACATCTGTTTTATTATTGATTCAATTTTTTGTTTTATGTTTATCCCGTAGCATTTGTTTTGTTATGGTAATTCTGACGTGCTTATGCTAGCTTTTTTACCAATAAATCATATTCTATTCTATTCTAAAAATCCCGAGAACAGGGATTCGAGCCCTGGTGTCGCTCGTTATTTGGTTTCGAATGGGGGGTCAATGGTGTGACTCTGTAAACTCATCCAGAGTTGGCTCAGCTCTAAATGGGTACCTGGAGAAAACTAGGGGGGCACGGGAAGCACCGGATGGTTTACTCACAACCACGCATTACACCCCCTGGCAAAGGCAAAAAATCAGGAGATCGGTACCTGCGCAACGCCAATCACTGGCCAGTGGCAGTTCTTGTCACATTAAAAGACAATGAAATATGCTCATGAGCATGCGAAAAGCTTTTTTTTAAGTTGAAGTAATGGTTAGGTCATTTAAATATCTAGATGGACAAAATTGCACTACTCCTGTATTAAACGTACTCTTTTATATAGGCTACTGCGAGTTTGGTTAATGCTAATGAAATAAAATAAAATAGGATGAATATATAATAGTTAAGAAACAAATTTGGGCTATATATTTGCACATTAGGGGGGGGGGGGGGTAAGGCATTGCATATATTACTACGTAACCTAACCTATGCACTTCCCCCCCTAAATCCCAAAAAACAACGGTTTAAATATCGTATACGCAATGAAAACCACGCTATGCATAGCATTACTCTATAGCGGTGTCTTGAATTAACCCGTCAAAAACGGGTTTTTCGTGACTGGTTTCCATGGCAGTATATAAAAGGGTACGTTTAATACAGGAGTACCCACATTGTTTTAGAAGCAATGATAGAAATGGAATGAGCTTATAAATTTTTAAATACCTCTTAGAAAGATGTTTCTAGATTATTTACCAAGCTTAGATAGCACGTGGGTAATTCCTTGATAATATGCAAATGTCGTATTTGAATAGGATTTAGTGTAAAAAGTAAACAATCTATGTGCTGCTTTGACATTTATCCTAATATCTATTGCAGCTCAAATGTGGACAAAACAAGATTCACTTTACTTGGCAAATCCAAGATTTACTCTTGATTTTCAAATTAGTTTTATCTTTTAAGAAGAGCCTTTTTGGTAGTTCGAACGTTTTGCTATATAAAAGATGGATGGTTGTGTTTTGATTAAATATTAGTAAAACAATGAGTATACTACAAAAACTAACGAAATACTTAAAATATACAGATGATGACGGATGAAAACCAGTGATGATCAGGGGAACATCCAGGGTGGGAGATTTTGGTTTTAACCCCACCCCCGATGCTAAATCTCCAATTCGTAAATAAATAATAAAATGCAGGCGGAAAAATCCTTAAATCCCTCTGAACAAAAATTATTTTGATAATCCCCCGACGAATATTACTTTGGTAGCCTCCCACCCCCAATAAAAATCCTGGGTATTACCCTGGTCATGACCATAACCAGAGAAAAAGAAAATTACCATGTTTTAATTGGTTAATTCTTATCACGTATTTTCGCAAGCTAATCACAACATTACTTAAGTGTATGTCAGAAAGGGGGGCTAAGTAACATTACCGTTTCTACCCGTTGTTGTACTTAGCCATGGTTGCTATATCGAATTTTAAGCAAGAAAAGAAAAAAACGAGAAAAAAAATAGTCACAACATTTAAAAGTGGATTCTTTACGAGTGTGATGATGTGTAACATAGTATATGTCAATATTTTTAGGCTTAAACCCACTACAGATTTCTTTGCGTTTCCATTGGAAGTAAAAGGGTGTGAGGCATCCCAGATTAACTTGAGATGAGATGGCCAATGTGGAAGCTGAGGCAGCGTAAGATGCATGAATTGTGTTCCGACATTATGACTTTATACTGTGACGAGTTTGTTGTAGAAGTTGAGTTGCGTATATATTTATTCAGTTGCGTATAAATTTGTGTGACGATGGCTATGGCTGTGATTCTTATATGCTTAGTACCTTGTCTTTTAATGTGACAAGAAC
Source organism: Artemia sp. Qi Xiang Cuo (assembly GCF_049724085.1). Taxonomy (NCBI): domain Eukaryota; kingdom Metazoa; phylum Arthropoda; class Branchiopoda; order Anostraca; family Artemiidae; genus Artemia; species Artemia sp. Qi Xiang Cuo. The sequence continues at coordinate 12,164,226 of NC_142801.1, forward strand.
TGCCACTGATCGACATGGCCCTGTAAGGTGTTTGGCAATAAAATCGTTAGAGGAATCTATAACAAAGGATAACGTTGGAAACAAAGGTTATTTTTTATACAAAAGCTAAACCATGCATATTACAACTATGAATTCTACTGCAGCCTCTCCTAAAGTGCATCTTTCATTACCTCGAAAATCTATTTCAACCCAAAACTTCACGATTCTTCCATGCTCTCAGTCTAATGTAAATACCAAAATAAAAGGAAGTCTATAGACCAAAGCTAAAGAAAACAATGGTTATAAAGCACTTAAAGCCATTAAAGGGCCCTCAAATTAGTCAAGCATATTTCAAGCCACAAAAGACCCGAAACTTGAGATCCTTTTCTTCAAAGCTAATATCTGTTTGAACAGGCAAATACCCCCAAGGGTAGTAGTATTCACAGGTAGATACCTTTTTTTTTTTATCAATGATCAAAACGAGGACACAGGTAATTTCTTCAAAGGTGGTACATTTTGTTCAGTCTTTTTTTTTCGGTTTATTATATACGGCAGGGGGCAATATCAATATCATTGCTACTTGACTAAAAATATATATAATAATATATATATAAATATATATATATATATATATATAATATATATATATATATATATATATATATATATATATATATATATATATATATATATATATATATATATATATATATATATATATATATATATATATATATATATATATATATATATATTTATATCGAAAAGAAGAAACTGTTAAAATCAGATTGGATGGATCGGTCGCATAAATATGTACAAAAATCATGCACCTGCAGAAAAACGACACAAAGATACAGATGCGCAGAGGGAGATGGCAATTGAGACTTAAATTACGGATAGAATTAAATCAAAGGATAGAAAAGGACAACAGCTGTTGGACCCCTCTGTCCAGACTTTCAGAGTGGAATGGTTAAATTATCCTAAGGATGGAGGGAGGGTTTATCTGGGTTTGGGTAATTTTTCATAAGGGATCTTTCAAACCAGCCGCGTCAATTGGGGAGGGGGCAGGATGTTTGGGGCCCCAGTAGATCTACCCCCCCCCCCCCGATTTATAAAAGCATCTTTTTGGGGTTTTATCATTGAAAAGGGGTTTTTTTCGTACTTTTACTTAAAAATTGAAAAACAAAAAATTCCCCCCCCCCCTAAAAATGAAAAACATATTTTGGCCCCCTAGATTTTCGTGAGTTTATGCCACTGCTTCAAAACAAACGTGAAGAGGTTCACACAGACTCCCCCCCCCCGTGGTAGTCCGCGATGGTACTACTAAGATTACACATTCGATAACATTACAAATTCAATAATATATATATATATATATATATATATATATATATATATATATATATATATATATATATATATATATATATATATATATATATATATATATATATATATATATATATATATATATATATATATATATATATATATATATATATATATTCGTAGGCAACAAAAGACATACCTCGCTGCAAACTCTAAACATCCATGTCGCCATTTTGAAATTCCAGTATATTCGGTTATTTCTGAATAACACGTACCAATGGTGGATTTGCACATATAGCCAGTGGAAACGCATGACGGTAAATTACAATAGCAGCGCACTTCTGAAAGAAAAAAAGTATACTGGAAATCGTTGTATGTAAAATTGTAAAAAAAGGGAGTTGCAAGGTCTGGACATAAATATGAAATTTAACAATCCAATAAAAGTTCCGAGTCGTCCCCTTCCTTTACTTCAGTAGAAATTACTAAATATTAAGCTGCCATAGGCCTATACACCGGTGGGGTCTTACCCTTCATCTCCCTGGTCAAGGCATCTTCTTTGGCAAGATCCCAAAACACTACATTTACAATTATAAGCAATTACATTCATAATTCCTTTTTCATAATCTGTTTTCAACCTGATTTGGAACTTCTTCTTTTCTTGTAGCAACTTTCCAGCCAGACAAATCCGGTTTACAGTGGATATAAATTACCAGGAGTTAAACAAATTTGAACTAAATATACGATATTCCTCAACTAATAGAAATCTATGGAGGATGAAGACACGTAGCTGGTTTTAAATAATTCAATTTATCCTCCAACACTCATTTTCCTTTAACTTTATAACTCTAGAACTACAATTGAAAACTTTGGTTCAATATTTGAAAAGAGAAAAGGATGAATAAATTTGCAACGATAATTGCTTTCATTTGCAAAAATTAAAACCTATATTTTATGCGCTACTGGGCTAAAACATTCATTGGGGGAGTCAAAAACTACTTCTTCTATAAATGTAAATGTAAGAAATTGTAGGCTCATCTAGCTTATTTCAAATTGATACAAAGCTTGGAAAAAGCTAGCGTTATTTTAATCAGGATATTCTTGGCTGGGTTTATTTACAGTCTTGGGATTGAGAGCAAAATTTTGGAGTATAAAACTCTATCTCTGCATGTTGACAGGCTTCTCTGATTGGTTTATGTATAGACACATAATGTACTACTCTTGTTCAATGAAAAAAAATTGGGATTATTATTCCTAAACTTACGTGAAAGGGATACGGGACCATCCCCGACATTCCATTAGATGCCTTGTCACCAGGGGCTTCGTTTGGGGGTGGGAATGGGGGGGGGGGGGCAGTTTGCCCCCCCCATAATGTGGAGAAAAAATATTATACATCCAATGCCCTTTGACTATCCAGATATGGACCCCTCTTGCCCCCCCCATAAAAATGATGGGAGATTTGCTCCTGCTTGTCACCAATAGGTTGAGGACCCTTAACCAAGTGATGACTAAAAGACATCATAATTAAAAAAAAACAAAAAAACTTAGGCTACTGTCGATTAACGTTCATTCTCCCTGTGAAATGTGCGATTTTGCGGCAAGTCTGCAGCTGTAGCTTGTACCCAAAGGACTCGGTGCTTAAAATATTGGATTAATGAGTTTCAGATCCATGAGTGGGGGTGCACACTTTTAGTCACCTGGTGTACATTTCAAGAAAGTCAAATGTGCCACACAGTGCCGCCACGCCTGTCAAACTTCTTCCACGCTTGACACGCGCCAACTAATGTACGTGATTTCTCAAAGTTGGCACCCCCTCTGATATACACCGACTAATAATTATGATATTGTCGAAGAATTTTTGTTCCAAATTTATCTAAACTTGTCTTAAAATTCTAAAAACTTTCTTATATTTCTGAAAAATCTTTTCAACAGATTTTTCGGTATTTACGTGTTATAGCGACCACTCCAAAGAAGTGAAGTTAGGTTAATCATAATGAAATAGACCAAAACAAGATGAAAATATAATACTTCAGTAACAAAATTATGGAAACTACAACTAAGGAATATGGAAAGCAGGCCGCCCGACGCATCATATTAAATACCTAATCTAGCCTAACCAACCACCTTTACCACTACTAGCAACCACTCTATATATTAAATATTTAGAGCCATCTGTATATATTAAATATTTAATTAAAATATACCTGCATGCATACCATTTATCTCGCTTAGGCTAAGCTAATTATCTCCAAGTCGACATAGAAAAACGGCTTCATTAGAGTTCAAGAACAAAGTGTGGTCGCTATAACACGCAAGTACCGACTTTCAATAAAGACATTAAAGCCATGTGACTGCAGAAAAAGAAATTGTCATAACTTGCATAGGGAACATAAACCATAAGAGTAAAGGCTTTTGTTAAATGGGATACCTTCATCGTTAAGAGCAGCAGTAACAAATTAAGTAATTGTTTTGCCGACACTTCAAGCCCATCAAAGAATGAACTAATAAAAAGCAAACACTTTAGTCATCAGAATAAAAAGTAAAGATAGAACGCGAATGGGCTGTTCCTTAATTATCAATGACTTGAAATATAATTGGCTGATACTATTAAAAGCATAGACATGCAATTTATTAAGATGTCTTAATGAGATGAATTAACTAATTAGTCGTTAATGGACGTGTTTTTAAGATTAATGCCTTAATGGAATACAGATAAAATATCGAAACATTGATGCAGGAAAAGTGGCCTTTTGTGACCCTCCACTGCCCGTTAAAAGCCTACGATACCCTACTCATCTTTCGCCTTGCCCCTCTGTCGAACATGATTGATTTCATCGCATACCTTACGTGGAGGAAGTCGAAGCCTTTCATGGACTAAAATAATTTTTCCTAAAAAGTTTACTTTAAAGCGTGTATTATAGGAAACAAACACCCTCATATATATATTTGAACATATTATCCTCATCTATAGGAAGATAAGCCTGTGCACCGAGATCAAAATATTGGAAGCTACAGTGATAAAAGTGGCCAGGCATGGTTCTGAAGCGTGGGCGCTCCGAAAGACGGAGAAGGATTTGCTAGATGTTTTCCAGAGAAATTGTCTATGGATTCTCTTCGTTACTCCAATAACTAACCTTATCTCAGGCAGTAAGCTGTACAAAAAAATGTGGGTAACCCTCTTTCTAGGGCTATAATGAGAGAAAGGTTGAGATGGCTATGAAGGATGACAGATTGCCAAAGATAGTCCTAGTCGGCCAACCGTCTTGGGCCAGAAAAAAACAGGTCGTCCCCGAATGGGGTGGGAGGATATCGTCAGGAAAGATTTAAGGGAAATGGAAACTTATTGGGGGGTGTAAAGAGGGAGGTTTTAAATAAAGGATGGAGGAGTGCGCGTAGCTGTGTTGGCCTCCGGTGGCTTAGTGCAGCAGTGAGTTGTTAGTAGTAGTAGCACCCTCGTCTATTGAGCTAATGCCTATCTCTCTTGGCAAGCTATTGACTATCTCATGATCAGGCATTTTAAAACATACTCATCACTTATATTTAAAGTTCCATATATGTATAGTTGAACATAGGTCTAAATCTTAGAGGCAGGGGCTGGTATCAGATAATTAATACGAAGAGGAAGTGAGGGCTCTAAATCACGAAAAAATACGGCACTGGGTCAAAAATTAATTTATGAGTAGGCAGAATTCTCAAACCCCACTGTGTTTAGGCATTAACACCTCCCCCCCTCTATTCCTAGTTCTACAATTTGTCAATAACCCCTACAACAAACAGGAAGGGAATAGATAAATTCGATGAAATCGATAATCGATAGATAGTCAATCGATAATTTGTCTATTAATGTGCAAAACTGTTCGGTATATTGTTCCGTGTGGCCCTTTCCAAGAGAAAGACAAGCCCCATCCCTCTTAAAAGAATTGTTTGAAGCTCTAATAGAAGATAGTGAATGGATACATCCACAGTCAAAATACCATCTATTTATTAAGTGATGTCAAAAAAAAAAAAAAAATAGGCCAAGGAAATAGGGGGAATCCAAATATTAGCAAACAATTCTAACAAGTTGATTTTGACAAGAGAACACCATCAGGAAATAGGGGTCACAACGGCCCAATAATAAATTATAATAACAAGGATCGGAACTGCCATGTCAAACATATTTGAAATTCTTCCCGAAAATTTAAATTTTGGGAAACTGAAAAACATTTTGCGAATTTTTCGTTTTCGAATTTCAAAATGTAATAATAATAGTTTTCAAAATGGATAATTTTCCATTTTAACCTGATAAACAGACTGGAAAGATGTAATAACGAAGTTGAAAAAAAAAACTTGCAATAAGAGAAATCCGCTTAATGTATAAAATACATAGAATTTGAGATATTGGGATGAAAATTGACTATTTAAGGATTAACCAGCCTGCCTGAAAAAAAGACCAATTACCCTGAAATATGGACTACGATTATAGCCTATCCTCTGCCCACATGATATAACAACTGATAAAAATTCTTTGTTAGTTTTTTTTTGGTTTAGTTACAAGGGAAAAGAAACGCCATGTATAATATTAACATATAATATAATATATATAATATAATAATATAATATAACATATATATAATATTAACAAAAATAAAGTTCAAATTGATTAACTTTTTGAAGCATTTGTCCAAGATTCACGGAAGACAATTCCATTTGTGACCTTTCCAAAAAGAAGCATTAAAGTACCAAGGACGTCAAAATAAAACAACCCCACCTCCCTGGAGCCGTCTTAGGTCTATTCTAGGGCCGTATCCAGGATTTTTTTTTTTGAGGAGGGGTTAAAAAAACTTTGTTATGCATTTTGGTTACGCTTTTACGAGTCGCACAAACATTTAAAGGGGGATTCTAACCCCTACCCCCTTAATACGTCCTTGGTCTATTCATGCCTGAAAAACACGACTTCCTAAGATTCTTCTTTTGGTCGTTTAAAACTATTAAATTTTTATTCTATACCACATTTTCGTCAGTGTTGCCACTTTGAATCGTGAAAATAAGCAAAAGTAACTAGTTCAATCTGACAAAGTTTTCGTATAGATAGATAGATAAGTGTATTAACGCCAAAAATCCGGCCACGAACACAAAAAGAGCACAAATATAATAGGCCCTATACGTAAAAATTCAAACACTAACATTCTGTTGGTTCTCAGAGACAACTACACCTACACCTTAAAAGGGAAGCTACACCTTCTCAAGCTGTATGGTACAATATGTGTTTATCTCATTTTTTGCTGATTTTCAACCACGTTTCTCTTTTTTAATTTTGCATACACTACTACCAAACACTACATATGGAAATCCTTGCGATTATAAACTAAATTCCCGATATTTTCTCTATTTTTTAAGATGTTTATGGTTGTGTAAATTCCCACTTACCAAATTTAAACAATTAAATTTATTTTCACTGTTCTTGGTACTTTCAGTTTTTTGTCGCTTTCAATTTTACTTGTTTACAAATGAATTTAACTGACCTTTAGCTATTTTATTGAGAAACTTACATGCAATCTTTCTAAAAGGAAAAAAAGCTCTATTCAATGATTGAATGATGAGTTTTGATTATTAATAACTTTTTATATATACATTTATCAGAGATTTGGCAAAAAAAAAAAAAAAAAAAATGTAAACAAGTGTATCCGCGTCATGATGAGAAAGCAAATACTGTTTTAATAGTTTTGCAAAGGAAGTCATTGACTGGTTCCAGGGGTGGATACAGAGCAAAATTTTAGGGGAGGGGGAATGTGACAAGGGCGCCAATAAGCACATCTTGGGGGGAGGGGGGGGACAATGCGACAAGGCTACCAATAATTGACTAAATTGACAAATTTATTATAAAAAAAGAGCTAAGACAGAAAAAAAAAACATGAAATGAGGGCGCCAGAAAAAATCTTGAACGAACCTGGGGAGAGAGAAAACGAAACTACTCTCACTTCATTGCACATAAATAAGGGGTGTACGCCGGAGGTGGGCTCCTGAACCCACCCTTCCATGCAAAATCCTAAACTTTCTCAAATTTCTGGGCACTCCTCATCCAAATTGTCAACTATAACTTTTTATTAGATTATTGCGCCCCCCCCCCATAATGCTTGCTTGTGTAACTCACCTAGATTACTATGTTACTTATTACACATTACTCATTACAAAAAAAGGTTTAAAAAACGAATCAAAATTTGTTTATAGGCTACGTATTTTTGTTACGTTCGTACAAGTCGGACAAAAATTTCGGGGGGAGGGGGTCAAACCCAGAACCTCCACTGGATACGGCATTGAGTATATTTAGCTCATTAGTAAAAATGCTATGAAAATGAAATCTCGCGCGTTGTCAACATAAAAAGAGAAGGGACTGTTTAAAAGGAGTCAAGGAAGATGTGCTGTCATGGGAACCAATTAATGGGGGAGCAGTTGCCCCCTTAAATTTGGGAAGTGTCTGTTTTTGCATTTAAATAGGTAAAACAACAGAAATCCCCCCCCACTGCCCATAGATTTTGAAAAATCACATGTTTTTACATTTTCATTACAAAAACGAAAAACCTTAACTCCTATATTTTGGGTACAGTCTTAGTGTCCATGAAGGCTGCTGACCCTCCCCCAAATGACTCCCCGAGGAAAAAACAACCATTTTTTCAACGATAAACAAATTTACTATTTTTGATTTTTAATGCTTTTGTAACATTTCTTGAAAACTGATATCATTTTCAGCAAAGCTGATTATCATTTAAAAAAATAATGACAACAGTCTTTTCTTTAAAAGACAACGATTTGCCTTTACATTTACCTTTGCCTTTACATAGACGATTTGCCTTTACATAGACAACGATTTGCCTTTACATAGACAATGATTTGCCTTTGCATTTACCTTTGCCTTTACATAGACGATTTGCCTTTACATAGACAACGATTTGCCTTTGCATTTACCTTTGACTTTACATAGACAACGATTTTAATTTACATTTGCATTTACATAGACAACGATTTGCCTTTGCATTTACCTTTGCCTTTGCATAGACGATTTGCCTTTACATAGACAACGATTTGCCTTTGCATTTACCTTTGACTTTACATAGACAACGATTTGTCTTTACATTTGCATTTACATAGACAACGATTTGCCTTTGCATTTACCTTTGCCTTTACATAGACGATTTGCCTTTACATAGACAACGATTTGCCTTTGCATTTACATAGACGATTTGCCTTTACATTTGCATTTACACAGACAACGATTTGCCTTTGCCTTTACATAGACAACGATTTGCCTTTGCATTTACCTTTGCCTTTAAATAGACAACGATTTGCCTTTACATAGACAACGATTTTGTATTGACATCTATTTTAACATATTTATGTGCATTTTCACCTTCATATTTACATTTCTATCTTTATATTCATTTTTAAAGAAAAAGATATAGCTTAAATTTTATTTGGCAGCTTTGCGGTGAATCATGGATTAATTTCCTATTGCCCAAGTTGATAAGGCATTAATTGTGAAATTGATAATAAGATATGAAGGCAATTACGAATTTTTTTTGATTAGAAAGCTCGATTTGTGTATTTGTGACGTTGATTGAAGTAGGCCTATTAGCCTATAGAATTCGAAACTCTTAGATGAGCAACATTTCGCGAAGAGAGGGCTATTCTCCTTTAAGCCTAAGAGTTAAAAGTATTTTATCTAAAACAATATATATATATATATATATATATATATATATATATATATATATATATATATATATATATATATATATATATATTTATATATTATATAAGATAAAAAAAATATTTTTTTAATGCGATTAGGCATGTTAGCCTAATCTCATTTGTTTCTTTTGATTTTTTTTTTCTTCTTTTAGAAACAAGGGCAAAGGGGATAAATATGAGCCTTATTTGAATAAGGCCTGTTCAAACTTCAGCTTTATTCTTTTGGTATTTTTCAAAACTTCAGCTTTATTCTTTTGATATTTTTCTTCAGGGGTGCGAATTCGGGGGGAGGGGGATGGCTCCCTCAAGTCTGTTAAAAATACATATTTTTGTATTTTCGTAAAAAAAATGTACTTATGTATTATATATAACACACGAAAAAAGTCAATTTTCGTTAACGCTAATGAAATAAAATAAAATAGGATAAAAATATAATAGTTTAGAAACAAATTTGGGCTATATATTTGCACATTGGGGGGGGGGGGTAAAGCATAGCATATATTAAAAACGTAACCTAACCTAGGCGCCCCCCTAAACCCCCAAAAACAACAGTTTAAATATTGTAAACGTGATAAGAAATCACGCTTTGCAATCCATTATCTCTTGCAAATACCCGTTTGACGGGTTACCATTTGTATCTTCTTGTACAGTCTATAGCGTTGTGTTATATATAATGCATGAGTACCCCAAAAAATGCCCTCCCTCCCCGACTTTGAAATGTATCTTTTTTGTATCTTCATTTAAAAAATGAGAAAGAATCCTTTTCCCCTCCTTCATTTTCGTGTACAGGCTTCGGTACTAATGTCTTATAGCCACCACACTCAAGTTCTTGGTCTGAGTAGAACCGGTTTCTTTCTGTATTCAGGTTGTAATCGGTGATAATCAGCTTAGCGTGAGAGAGATACACTACAATGAGGGAGGTATAATTTAAATATTTTGGTTAGGCCTAGGTTAGAAACCATTTAATAGGCTAGGTAATTACACATTAGGGGGGAAGGATAAAGTATAGCGGGTCTGCATGTAATTCGTGTTCGGCCTAGCTAGAGTAATTCTCCATATTATGAAGTAAGGATTAACCTAATTTCATTTCTTGGGTGTGGTGGCTATAAGATATAGCCTAGGTACCTGTCAAAATTCCAATAGGTAGGCTAATAGGCCTAGACCTGTCAAGTAGACAAATTTCTAAGATTTAGAAATCAGAAGAGGGTTATAGGCCTAGTAGCTTGGCAATAATTTCCCAAAGTATGTTTTCGGGCCTGGATTCATTACTGACAGTGGTAAATTTTTTGCAAATCATATTATTGACTTACGAATGAATTGAATATACCACTCGATACCTTTTTCTATGCTCTTTACGAATATACTAATCACTTCTATCGGAAATTCAAATTTAAGCTCTTTTTGAGCTTTTGAAAATGACAAAAATATAAAAACCTAACCTAACCTATCTAATTTTCCTAACCTAAAACCACTTTCCAAGATAGTGAAAAGTAACTTATAACAAAAAAAAGTCAAACCTTTAAATTGTGACGGATTACTGGGATTATCATCATCAATTGGTCCACTGCTATTCGCTGCAACAATAGGCAAAATTGTGAAAACTAAAATGATGCTTCCAATTCGTGAACTTCTAAAGATAACTGAGCTCATTTCTGGAATCCATTCTGATATTTTACTACCATTTTGAGGCACTCTATCATCCATTTTAATTATGTTTCAATTTTGTTACTATAACAACCTTCGCTTATGCACAGTTGAATACTGAATCTTCAGAAGAGTTATTTTCAAGATTTGAGTGCGCGCGGAGGAAGGTGCGGGAGGTGGGCGCCGAGTTGTGGGCTGTGCCGCGACTGAGCGGCGCCGGACTAAAATTTGGTCTCTCAGGCGATGTCGGTCGTAAAACTGTCATGGAAAACAATTAAGAAAACAATTGACAGACGAGGAATTCAACTGTTTGTAAATGTTTGAAAGCTAATATCAACTAGGGATAAATTAGTGAGTGATTACCTGAAATGACATAATATTGATGCTTCTAAGCAACAATAGACAGGGCGTAATCAGAATTTTGCGTAAAAGTAGCTTGACTTATTCCGGGGGACTCCTACTAGAACGAAGTCCTCTGCAAAATGGTTTATACAACTCAGAAGGTGGGCAGGGGGGACGGGGTCCTACCTCACTAAAGGTCGGTGTGTTTCTTGGGTGCTAAATAGGGGAGTGGAGGCAAGGGGCCTTTCCCCCCCCCTAGATTTTCAAAATTTCTTTGTTTTTGGTATTTTCAATAAAAAACAATCCGGTAATTATGTAGGCCTATTATAGGAGAAACACTCGAGAAGTGAAGTTTGGTTACTGCTAATGAAATACAACAAAATATGATGAAAATATAATACTTTATTAGCAAAATTAGGTTAGGTTAACAACCCCTTATTCTGGAAATATTATTGCCTGTTCTTCGGTCCTTGGCAAATCTCAAATCTTGATTTGAACGTCCATGGTGAGACACTAAATGCTATCACAATGTATTGCAAACTAAACGGTTGTTCTCCTCTCTAATCTTCATGATCCAAATTCCCGAGTGTTTTTTATATAGTAAATAAGTACCAAAAACTCAAAAAGAACTAAAAAAGTGCCCTTTAGATATAAGAACATATTTTTGTATCTTCAATTGAAAAAAAAAGCTTCGCCTCCTTACATTTTCGTGAATTGGCACTGTAGTTGCGTCCAAGGCCGTACTACCCCGTGAGGGGGGGAGGGTTGGGGTTTTGACCCCCCCCCCCAGAAAAAATGTTTGTTTGACTCGTAAAATCTTAACAAAAATGGATATAAACAAATTTTGTATGCGTTTTTTGATTTTTTTTTGTGTACCCCACCCCCCCGAAATTTTTTTTTAGTAAATCCTCCTCCGAAAAAAAACGTGGGTCTATTCATCAAAATTACAGGGATATTGGTTTAAAATATGTTTTTCAGAATCCAGGGGGGCAATTTTGTTACCTTTTTAATTTTTTTCCCGAAAAATACTATAAAGGGCTTTTTCAATGAAAATACCCTTAAAAAACATTTTTGAAATGAAAACCGATTCGTATATACGCTTCTCCTCCAAGGTAAGGAAAAACGGTGTTCCCATAAAAAAACTTCAATTTCCAGGTATTTCTGACGGTGAAACAGGGGCTAAAGAGGGAGCCATGAGTCGGTAAATGCAATATAAAAAAAAGAAGAAGAATAAAGATTGTCCAAACCATTGAATGCCTGTTAAGACAATTTTTTTCAATTTTGAAATTCCTTGAAATCCCTCTACACTTTCTACTATATATAAGGTTAGCGTCTTCAAGAAAATCTGTTTGTGGGAAATCCTTTACTTATATATGTATATATTATAACACCAAAAGGGTAAAACTAAATATCAAGCGTGACTAGCTAAGGTAAATGAGTATTAGACTTCTTATCTCGCTGTAATGGCTTCCAGCCCGACTTTTGTTTTTTTTCTCGAATTCCTTTAAAGTTGCATTTAAAGAGGTAAATATGTATATTAGATTGTTTTACGCGTGGAGGTGAATAAATTATTAGGTTAAAGGGAGGGGCAATCTTTTTACAAATGATTATTTCCAAAGGTATAGTTTTAGTATGACAACCCTGTTTTGTATGAAAGCAAGGAGATTGATCTAAAATTCTCAAGAAGTTTTTTGGTGATGGGGGAGTCAAGGAGACTTTCAGTTTTGTATTGCGGCGACGTATTTTTCCTCCAATCGTAACAAAAGATTATACACTGCGTTTCTTATACCTGACGCCCGAAATGCCCTTGGGGGGTGGGGTGGGGGTATAATTTTAAATTCGACCACATTTGATTGTTAGCCAACAGTTACTTTAAGTCATCAGTGCCCGGGGACAATGTCGGTTTTGACCCCCCGCCATCAATACCACATTATTAGAAAAATAAACCTCGATTTTGTACCCCTCAGCTGCCCATAGACAGCCGTCCCCCCTTGCCCTGAGGTACGTCACTGGTTCTTATTTTATGTTAGAGAGATTACTGTACTATACTAAAACGTACTTTCATTCTAATGGTTTATTCTCAAGACGTGTGAGCCAATCACATAATTCATTAGGTCAGAAACGAAAGGAAATAACAGCAACCATCATATTTTACAAGTAGACTCTATGTTCTTTTTCTTTAAAATATGTTAAAACTATAATAAGGACGGTAAAAAGGCTTTTATTCAAAATGTTCTCCTAACAAGCTACTGATGAAAGACAACAAATTGTAGTCCACGTGGCTTCCAAGATTATTGATACAATTTGGGGACTGGGTGGGGCCATTGAAAAATGACAAAGTAATATATTTTATTTATTCATAAGTGTTTGATTTTAAAAAAGATTTATGGATACCCATCATTTTATTTTTTTTATGACACCGAAGAGGAGACCCAGCTTTCTTGACTTAAGTAAAGAGGGACTTTAAAACTTAAAATGTGCAAAATTAGCCTAGGTGGGGTAGTTATTCGTCCCTAAATGTTTATCATGAATATACGAAATAACTATTCAGACATTTAAACTTTTAGTTCCATCTTAGGATAAAATGTCTGTCCTTCATTCTGTTCCGGAGTCTATTTCTTGAAAACCATGGAAAATGAATGTGAGTTTTATCTACTGTACCAGGATAGTTTTTTTTTACTAAGCACATAGGTCCTCTAGTCATACTTGTTCCACAAATTTTACTGTTCCAGAAAAGTTGTCACGTCAAAACTACAATTCGGATATTTTAGTTCTGACAATAAAAGTAAAATTAGACAATTATAATATGCTCAGTAGCTGTATTTCTTTATACCATTGGTTTTTTCCATAAAAGTAGTAAAAACTTCTAATTTATTGTATGTAGTTTCTTTAAAGTGTCCAATCTCAATTATGATAGGCAAGCCAAACCTTTAGGGAAGACAACCTATTTTTTACCTTCAGGGGCGTAATTTGCTACGGGGCCGTGGGGCAACTGCCCCTCTCAGACATCGGTTTGCCTACCCCCAGACCCAAGTTCACCCCCCTAGCTGACATTTAGTTTCTTCTAAAATCTTGTCAATACTAAGATAACCCTGCGTAATCAAGTATCCACAGAAACAGGTCAGTTTTCTTTTGTAGATCTTTACTTTTATGGTATTATATGGCTCAATTTTCCGTTTTCACTGTCACCTTCACTGGATTTGGGAAAATTGGCTCCAACTTTGCCTCTCCCCCCCCCCCCCAGAATTTAGGCAAAATTATGCCACTGTTTAACTTGGTAATTTTTGCGCATTTAAGTTTGAGCCTTGCTCTTTACGTTAGTGTAGAAACTTTTCTTTCGTTTATGATTGCTCATTACTTTTTCTTTTATTTATATTCTTTTAGTTCTTTTATTTTCTTTATTTTCTTTATTTTTCTTTTAGTTCAGAAAACACGGTCGGTAAAAAAAAAAAAAAAAAAAAAAAAAAAAAAAAAAATACAAATGTATATGTATACATTGAGTTTCAGACAAGAATAGAAAGGCCTTTGAAATAAATGTTTTTTGTAGAAGTTTAATTTGCAAATACTTTGCCGCGATTTAATCTTCATTTATAATTTGGTCTTATTTTTCCTTATAAATTTTTTTTTAGTCTGAGACTTCTTTTCCCAGCGGATGGATTACGTATTAGCAATTTTAGGATTAAATACCAAATATCCGTTTGGTTTTCAATCTTGATGCTTAAATTCGGGCCCTAATAATGAAAATGAAGAGCCAACACAAAAAACGGAGACATTCAGATACTACTTTTGGTGAAAATATTATTTTTATCAATCTATTTACTTCTGGGTTTAAAACACCAAGGTTCTCCAAAGTTAATGGGAATAAAATCAAAAATACAAAGAGAGTCTGTGGGTCCTGTAATTCTGTGTTATAAAGTATGTTTTAATTCCATTGGTTTATTTTTCAACATATGACCGTAAGCCTGTGAAAGTCAAATGACCTTGGTTTATACCCGTTGTTGTATTCATTTACTGTTGCTATGCAACACTTTAAGCCAGTAAATATAACACTAAGCTGGATAATATCTTTTCAGAGGCTGACACAAAACTATGTTCTTCGGGGGGGGGGGGGAGGAGGGCACCAACAAAACTCGGGCTTCCCCTTTGGTATTTTTCCCCTCCATCCCAGTAATTTTTCCAAATTTTGACCTCTTTAGGGGAGCCATGCCCTAAAAGCGCACTCTAAATCCACCCCTGTTTTTTTTCTATAGCTTTTTAAGCAAGTAAAGGGAACGACAAGATAAACTTTTGTACAAGTAAATTCTGTTTCTCGTTGGTGTCTGGCTTTAATATCCATCTTATGTATGTTTACGGCCGTATATTACGACCATAGAGTCACACTAGTCGAGTGGATGGCACGCTGGACTTGCAATCCCATGTCCTTCGGGACAGGGATTCAAGTCCTGGTGCTGTCATTCCGTTGTCTTGGGGCGGGGGGTCAGTAGTGTGACTTTGCAAGCTCAGCAACCCCAAGTCTGGGGAGCAAACTCCCACGAGACATGAGGCGTAAAAGGCCTGGTTCTGCTGCAAGTTAAAGCTTTTTATAGCTCTATATTGACTGCTAAATTCCTATGTTGATGCGGATGAGAATCAAGGCCGTGTCGAGGGGAAGAATTACTGGGTTGAAGCCCCTCCCCGCCGAATTTCTTGTCCGATTCTTCAAAAATTAACAACAATGCACAACTGTGATGTTATGTTTAATAGTCCCCCCCCCCAAAAAAAAACACAACCCTTCTCAAACAAAATTTTAGATATTGCTTTGATAAGAATACTCCACAAAAAATTTCCCTCGTTAATTCGTTTCTGGAGTTAGTCGATTTAGCTTCTGAACGGCTCATACACTAGCATTCATTTTCTGAAAACGTAACGGCCAAATAAGTACACTTTGTGGAACCTCATTACTCCCGAATTACCCCCCCCCCCCCACCGACCCACCAACAGGCGGAATTTCTGACCAAACCCCCTTGTATTACATCCTTATCAGGTTTTTGATAAATCTGATATATTTTCTATTACTCCTTTTATAAACTTTTACACCTCTTGTTTTTAGAGTCATTTTAATCAAGTCTATCACTTCGATGTCAATACCACGAGTTGGAGGGAGCCATTAGTAATTCTACTTTGTTTGTCAACTTAATGACCCGATCTCATGCCCAAAATGTCTTTAAATAGTAGGTATTATTTATTCAACACACAGGTAGACGAGTCGGTTGTCATGATACATCAACAAATCATAAACCTCCGTCCTGAAAATGGCTTTCTGGTGGCGTCCAAAGCGATAAAATATTCTGGCGACAGCCTGGCGACAATCTTGGATTCACTTAGCGTGTTGATTGTCTTTTCCCAGAGTAAAAACAGATCTGGACGGCGATTGGGGTGTCCCTTGTCGGTGTTTTAGGTGCCCGGAAGGAATTCCTGATATAATCACCGAAATTGCTGGGATTATCAGCAGCTTATCAAGTGACGGATTTATTTTTGCCTGTGTTTAAAATATTTTCATCCGAAATTATATACTTAAATTCTTAATCTTCCTTGAAAATATTATCGGCATTAATTTCCAGTGATCGTTAAAACATCCGCACAGTTCTAGGTTTGGGTTTCTCAATCAGGGCTCAACAGAGCCCTGGGAAAGTCCATATCCAGGGGGAGGTTACCAGGTTTGAACCCCCCAGGATTTTGGTCTGACTTGTAAAAAGGCAACAAAATACATACAAACCAATTTTTGATGCGTTTTGTAAGCTTTTACCCCCCCCCCCTAAACACAAAAATGACAGTACGTGTATGATATAGCGCCGACTACTCAATTTGTTCATCTATTGAGGCACAGTAAACCGGGTTCTTTCGCTATTTTCTTTCAGCTTAGCGTGAGACAAGACAAAAACAAGTGACAGAATGGATGGGAATATACAATTTGGGCTATATATTTGCACCTTAGAGGGGGGGGGGGTAAAGTATTTGGGCAGTGTGAAGTCAGAAAACAATTCTTACTTCATAATGTACAGAACAATTGTACCTAACACATTTTGCATGCAAACCCGTTATAATTTACCCCCGCCCTTCCCTAATGGACAAATATATAGCCCAAATTTGTTATTAAAGTATAATATTTTATCATGCTTAGGTATATTTCATTAGGATTAACCTAACTTCACTTCTTGAGTGGTCGGTGCTATATCATACAAGTACCAAAATGCCCCCCCCCCAAAAAAAAAAAAAACATGCTGGATACGCCCATGACCCTAGGGCTCGATAAATTTCCCATAAAAAGAATAAGCTGCAGAGAAGATACGTGAGCTACGTAAATAGCTTCTAAGGCCGAAGTGTCTTTCTGTAATAAATAAAAAAACGAGATGTAAGAAGTATAACAACCAAACGGACCGACGTATTAAAACAGGCATGTGTTAAACCAATTATTTCGAGGGTAGCAGAAAGAGGGAACCCTAAACCAGGAAAATTATATGGAAAAGAGGCAAAAGTATTGAGAAAGTCTCATAACGTTTTGGAGTTGGCAGTTGTGACCTCTCAGAAATTTAGTTTTTCTTCTAAGTTTCTATTCCTGCCCCTCCCCCTCCAGTCCTTGTGTGCGTGATCGCAAGTGTTCCTCAGCCGTTCTTTGTAAAGTGACAATTGACGACGGAAGAGACGATTTACTTCCGAAGGCAATTATTTGAAAGGTTTTCTAAGGTTGAAAATTCATGCTACAAATTTGTTGTTTGTTTTGTATTTTGTTACATGCGTTTAAACTGCTATGCGTAACTGCGTATATAAGAGAAAACAATGGTAAATTTTGTAAATTAGTTTAGTTCAAATACCCGATAGTCCAGATAGGACCACTTGAAACTTAAATATATACTTTTAATCACAATCAATGTAAAAAATGTTTCCAAAAAAAACTTCGAAGAATAGTAAAGAGGCATATAAACCTAAGATGATCAGAAGCAAAGTCCTATAGGACTTATATAAGTCCTTTTTTCTTATATAGGCCTATTATGTAAGCACTATTAGGGACCATAGTACTAATATGTATTTTGTCTTATGTAGGAATAATCTCGTATATATTATACATTCTTATATGAGTCGCATATGCTTATCAGAATAAATGAAACCAAAAACGAAAAGAAATCAAAATAAATAATAAAATTTAAGAAATTAAAATATAACGCTAACAGATACTGCCATAGATCAACAAAAGAACTCAAAGACGAATAAAAATTGAAATGAATAATGAAGTCAGACCTAAATTGAACAGAAATTACAAGAAACTGAGTAGGGCTACCGCCTCTAAATTTTCTAAAGGCCTTAGTATTATTTGCGCTTTACTGAAAACAAACGATATTTTAAAAATTTTCTATTTTATAATGTCTTACATCGTAATTCGTAAAATCATATATCATAAAATAGTGAAGTATTTTCAGTTGAAATTCTCTGAGCCCTGATTATATGACGCTTAAAAATCTATACACATCTGCCCTCTCTTAATAATAATTAAATAAAAAAAAACATTCGTTTATTATATAATTTCTGTACATAATTTCTGTTCATTTTAAATTTTGATGTTGCTCCTTACTTTCAGTTGAAAAAAATGTTTTTTTATTATTTAATTTCTGATTGTTTTTTTTAATAATGCTGGGAAATCTGGTTCCCCCCTCATAGCCATGTCCTTTCCCCATGAAAACTTACTCTATGGAAATATCCTCTCATGTAACCCCCGACCCCCCTCCCCACTACCAGAAAAATCCCCCTGAAAACTTCTGTATACTTCCCAATATCCAAAACTATATGTAAACACTGGGCAAAGTTCACAACTTGCAGACCTTCCCCCGGAGACTGTGGGGACCCGGAGACACCGGAGACATAGTTATTGTGTTTTTCAACCATGCTGAACAAAATGAATATCTGAAAATTTTGTTGGGGTGACTTTGGTAAAAAAATGAGCACGAGAGGGGGCCTTGCTGCCCTCCATTTTTTTTGTCACTTAAAAAGGGCACTAGAACTTTTAATTTCTCTTCGAATGAGCCCTCCTGCGATATTCTAGAACCACTGGTTCAATACGATCACCCCTGGGGGAAAAAAACAAACAATTAAATACGCATCGTGATCTTTCTTCTGGCAAAAAATACAAAATTCCATATTTTTACAGATAGGAGCTTGAAACTCCTATAGTAGGATTCTCTTATACGCTGAATCTGATGGTGTGATTTCCATTCAAGTTATATGATTTTAGGGGGCGCTTCCACCTTGTTTCGAAAATAAGGCAACATTTTCTCAGGCAAGTAACTTTTGATGAGCAATACTAAACTTGATGAAACTTATATATTTGAAATCAGCATAAAAATCTGATTCTTTTGATGTATCTACTGGTATGAAAATACCATTTTTTAGAGTTTCGGTTACTATTAAGCCGGGTCGCTCCTTACTTACAGTTCGTTATCACGAACTGTTTGATAATACTAACAATAAACCATAAAAGTAGTAATAAGTACGGGGTTAGGCCATACACACAACAAAAAAACAGTACTGGGTAAATTATTTAGCTATAATTGAGAGTTTCCAAACTTTTGCATTCTTCTTTCTTATAAGAGTTAAATAGAAAAAACAAGTTTTTTCAACTGAAAGTGAGAAGCAACATTTAAACTTAAAACTAACAGAAATTATTATGTATATGAGTGTGTTGCCCCCTCCTCAATGCCTGGCTCTATAGGTTAAAGTTTGTCTTTTTGTTCCAATTACTTAAGAATAACTATTAGAATAATAAGTTTTTTAAAAGTTCTAAAAAAAAAACTTTAGCAAAAAGAGTGAGGTATTGAGGAAGGGGCAAACCTTCATGTACGTAATAATATCTGTTCGTTTTAAGTTTTAATGTTGCACCTTACTTTTGGTTGAAAAAGCTTGTGTTTTTATTTAACTTCTGGTTGTTTCTTAAACAATGCCGGGAAGTTGGTCTCCTCTTCCATGGAAAATTTCTTTTCTCTACGAAAAATTCCTCCTTAGAAAGACCCTCCCACGTAATCCTCCCACCAGATAATCCCCCTTCCGAAAAATAGCGGTATTCTTCCCAATAACCTGTACTGAATGTAAACAATGGGCAAAGTTCATAGTTTGCAGCCCTTCTCCGGGGACTGTGGGGGGCAAATAATCCTCAAAGGCATAGCTACTAGATCTTTTGAACATGCTGAACAAAATGGCTATCTAAAAATTTTTATCAAATGACTTTGGAGAAAAAGGGACGTGGGAAAGGGGCAAGCTGCCCTCCAATATTTTTGGTCACTTAAAAACAGCACTGGAATTTTTGATTTCTGATCAAATGAGCCCTCTCCTAATCCCCTAGGATTATCGGTTCGATACGATCATCCCTGAAAAAAAAAACACAAATAAACACGCAACCATGATCTTTCTTCTGGAAAAAATTTTTACAAAATTCCACTTTTTTGTATATAGGAGCTTGGAACCTCTACAGTAGGGTTCTCTGATATTTTTAGTCCGATTACGTAATTTTCATTAAGACCGCTTGATGTTTTAAGGGTGTTTTCTCCCTTCTTTGAAAACTGGGCAAACTGTTTCAGGCTCTGTATCTGTTGTTATCAAGACTCTGTTTCTTTGAGTTTGGGTTACTTTTGAGCCGCATCGCTCCTTACTTACAGTTAGCTCCTTACGACGAACTATTTGAAAAAAAGACTAAGTTGCTGAGTATACATTTAAGTCCCTAATTGTCCAACTAGTTTTGTTGTTACTTGAGGATACACAAAGTTAACTAGGTAATTATTCTCAGGCTAAACATCTTCACTTACAGTAGCGTTGCCAGCGCGGTAGAATTTTACCGTTGTTGGTATAATTCAGAGGTCCTGGTACAATGTGGTACGGGTTCCGGTGATTTCCCCCGAGAAAATTCCCCCCCCCCCCCTCCCCGGAGATTTCCCCCCGCAGGAGATTTCCTCCAGGAAATTTACCCCCGGTGATTTCCCCCTAGGAGATTCCCCCCTAGGAGATGTCTCGCCCCCGCTGAAAATTCTCCCCTCCCCCCTCTCGGAAATAATAGCCACCGGAGACTACCCTTGCCTCAGACTTATTTTCAACGGATGTCACCCATGGCTTGAAAATTGTTGCAAAATTCTTCTCTTTCTTGGCGGCCTAAAATATAAGAGCGAGAAGAGTACACATTTTAATTGTCAAGTAAATATTTGGTTATACACGGTAATACATAGACGGTTAAAACGCTACACTCTAAAACTAATATTTCTTGCAATAAGCCTCAGGTACTCCAGCGTCCCGACGCTCCCGTAGTTTCCCATCCATCGTAGAATTTTGGCATTTAAATCCTCATACTTTTTCTTAATTGGTTCACTGGATTCTTCTGGTTCTTTATTGGTTCTTCTGGAACTGGAAAGTTCGACAGACTTTCGCTCTGTCGAACATATTCCAGACGGGGGGCGGAAAAGTTGCAAAGCACTCTCCTACTTCCACGCATTCTACCGATGTAGTTATCTTCAAAGTAGGTGATGATCGGCCTAAACACATTGTCCGTAAGTTTTTCTACGACAGCTGTGAATGCAAAATGTACTTCCGGAATGGGCACGAATGCAAGAGCAGCTAGCATTTGAATGGAGACTGCAAATTCTTCATCGTCTCTATACCTCGTCTGAAGGCCAAGGTTTTGTACTTTCCTGTAGATATTCTGGCTTAAGTGGAAAAAACAGTCCTCCACTTCAGTGGCTGGAAAGCCTTTCCTGAAGGAATTCTGCACGCCCAACTCGAAATCAGACAGTACAGATGCTGGACCTCCATTCTTAAAATGAGACTTTAGTTTGGTAAGAACTTTCGTATACGTGTCCTCTGACTTGTTAGGCAGCAGTGCGTAAACGCATGGGATCATCCGATCGTCGTACAGGCAGTGACCAACATAAGGCTGGTAGAACAACTCGGGCTCGGTCTTGAAGAACTGTCGTTACTTGGCCTAGATCAGAATCAGGATGATCCAGATTTTGGATTGTCTCCAGAAGAAAGGTTGAAAAGAAATCAGAATATGACCGAGTGTGTACCTGCCCCAAGCTCTGAGCATGCTGCAGAAATAGTTGGAAGAAATCGTAAGACACTTACCTTCAGATATGTTGACCAAAGATAGGGTTAGAATCTGCTGCGGGGTTTTAAGCTTCTTGGTTGCTTTCCTCTTCACCTGGTTGCCGAGTTCCTGTACTTGAAAGTTACACTGTTTGGGAGTATGTGAGTAGTAAGGGTGTAAAAGGTTTGAAACCTAAAAAAAAACCTACATGAATATGCGTGTAGTTTAACCGGTAAATTGCCTTACCAGGGTCAGTCACCTATTACTACAAACGTTCAACGTCTTACCAGACGGGTTTTTTGAGGTAACACCCATTTTTTGGGGTCAATCATAGAGAGAGTGGCGGTTACTCCATATACGGTAACTTGATTAGTAGTTTTTTTTTAAAACTTGGCAAAGTATGATGTACTCACGCAAAAACCCTATAAATGTCCATACACTACATTCCAATTTTCATTATGTTTTAACACATTGGTTATAGTACACTACATAATATTAACTTTGAAAACAATGGATTCGTCAATTTTCAATGTGAGTACACTTTCATTCTTTATTTCCCCCCAAAAAAAATAATAAAAAAAAACGTTTTACTAGTAAATTCAAATTTCAGGGGGACTTAGCCCCCTGACAAAGAACCACAAACAAGCGCTAGTATAGTAAAAACGCGTACCTAAGGGGTAAAATATAAAATAAACATACACACAACAGGTGAACTTGACCGAGCCCTCCATTTTGAAACATATTAGAGTCAAAAAGTAATATAAAAACAACCTTAAAAGGAACTACCTTCAAGTCATTGTAAACCTAAACCAAATAAATAAGCGGGCAAAAGAGTAGAGAGGGGTCAGGAGCCCCGGGATGAACACATGTGCTGCCATCTACAATTTAGTTTAATGCTGACGGGACATAATTTATTCAAGGATTATCGATCGAGTCTAATGGGGGTCAAGGTCAATCGATCTGTTGTTGTTGTTGTTTGGCCACGTGTAATGGCATGAGGGGTGATTTACATAATCGATGGGGAATTATTGATTCACGTCTGGGTGGAATTATGAAACAATATTGTCATAGCCTCCCTAGGGAGAAAGATTGCGTAATCGGTCAATGACCTCTTTTTCCAAGGTCGATTTATTTGATGTTTCTATGTGTAATAGCTCGGGGACGAAGGTTGCACATGCGCATTGAATTCTAACGGAAACAATGTTATTGATCTGGGACTCGAGGGGGAAGTGAATTTCCGAGAACTTGATTGCGTCATCGATCGTGAATGTCATGGTGTCCAGAAATAGTATTTGTTGTTGTTGTAAGTGCACGCTCTCAGCGAATGTTATGATCCAGAAATAGTATTTGTTATTGTTTTGTTCATGTACATTCTCCAGGCGAATGTCATTGTGTCCTGAAATAGTATTTGTTGTTGTTGCTCTCGAGCCAAAAGTAATGACTTTCCCGGAAACAGATAGATCACGTGTTTCCTTCTCAGCCAATCAGCGAGCCGGATACATCCTCCTTCTCAGCCAAGCAGAGACCTGCTTACATCTCCTTCTAAGTCAATCAGGGGGGTGGCGGAAATATTAGAAAAAGAAGATTGCAGATTGGGTTAGTTTAGATTTTTAGTTTATTATTTTATTACCTATTTAGTTTAGATTTTAGTCTATTTTAAGTTTTTTTTTATTACCTTTATTTAGTTTAGTTTCAGTTTGGTTTAGTTTAGATTTTATTTTAGTTTTATTTTAATTTTTAGTTTAGTGATATAATTTATATTTTGTTTAGTTTTAGTTTAGTTTTAGATTAGTGTTTAGTTTTAGTTAGAGTTATAGTTTAGTAGTTTAGAGATTAGAATTTATTTTTAGTTTAGTTTTAGTTAGTTTAGTTTAGTTTTAGATTAGTGTTTAGTTTTAGTTAGTTATAGTTTATTTTAGTTTTAGATTAGTGTTTAGTTTTAGTTTATAGTTTTATTTATTATATTTTAGTTTTATATTAGTTTTTAGTTTTATTTATATTTATAGTTTATTATTTTAGAGATTATAATTTATTTCTATTTTAGTTTTATTTAGTTTATTTTTAGTTTAGTCTAGATTTTTAGCTTGATTTTTAGTTTACTTTTAGTTTTTTTAGTTAAGAGTTTTCGTTATACATATGAGTTTTAGTTATAGTTTTAATTTAGTAGCTTATTATGGGTCTAGTTTAGTTTTATATTAGTGTTGAGTTTTAGTTTAAATTTATAGTTTAGTAGTTTTGGGATTAGAATTTATTTCTAGTTTATTTTTAGTTAGTTTAGTTTTAGATTAGTCTAGATTTTTAGTCTATTTTTACATTAGTGTTTAATTTTATTTAGAGTTTTAATTGTTTTATTTTTATTTTATTCTGTATTTTTAGTTTTAGTTTAATTTTATTTTAGCTTTGATTAGAGTTTCAGTTTAGCTAAAGCTTGCTGAAAAGTTTTAGCTAGAGTTTTAATTTAGAAGCTTAGTTCGGTTTTAGTTTAGTTTTAGATTAGTGTTTAGTTTTAGTTTAGAGTTTGATGTTTTACATTAGAGTCATAGCTTAGACATTTAGTTAGAGTTATAGTTTAGTTTAGTTTTAGATTAGTGTTTAGTTTTAGTTTAGAGTTTTAGTTAGTTTAGTTTACTTTTAGTTTAGATTTTTAGTTTTAGTTTTAGTTTACTTTTAGTTTAGTTTAGATTATAGTTTTAGTTTAGATACAGTTTGCTAAAGAGTTTTAGTTAGAGTTTTAATTTAGTAGCTTAGTTTGGTTTTAGTTTAGTTTTAGATTAGTGTTTAGTTTTAGTTTAGAGTTTTAGTTAGTTTAGTTTAGTTTTAGATTAGTGTTTAGTTTTAGTTAGAGTTATAGTTTAGTTTAGTTTTAGATTAGTGTTTAGTTTTAGTTTAGAGTTTTAGTTAGTTTAGTTTAGTTTTAGATTAGTGTTTAGTTTTAGTTAGAGTTTTAATTAGTTTAGTTTTAGTTTAGTCTAGATTTTTAGTTTTATTTTTAGTTTAATTTTATTTTATTTTAGATTAGAGTTTTAGTTTAGATACAGTTTGCTAAAGAGTTTTAGTTAGAGTTTTAATTTAGTATCTTAGTTCGGTTTTAGTTTAGTTTTAGATTAGTGTTTAGTTTTAGTTTAGAGTTTGATGTTTTACCTTAGAGTCATAGATTAGACATTTAGTTAGAGTTATAGTTTAGTTTAGTTTTAGATTAGTGTTTAGTTTTAGTTTAGAGTTTTAGTTAGTTTAGTTTAATTTTAGTTTAGATTTTTAGTTTTAGTTTTATTTTACTTTTATTTTAGTTTAGATTATATTTTTAGTTTAGCTACAGTTTGCTAAAGAGTTTTAGTTAGAATTTTCATTTAGTAGCTTAGTTCGGTTTTAGTTTAGTTTTAGATTAGTGTTTAGTTTTAGTTTAAAGTTTTAGTTAGTTTAGTTTAGTTTTAGATTAGTGTTTAGTTTTAGTTAGAGTTATAGTTTAGTTTATTTTTAGATTAGTGTTTATTTTTAGTTTTGAGTTTTAGTTAGTTCAGTTTAGTTTTAGATTATAATTTATTTCTAGTTTAGTTTTATTTAGTTTATTTTTAGTTTAGTATAGATTTTAGTTTTAGTTTTAGTTTAGAGTTTTAGTTTAGTTTAGATTAGAGTTTTAGTTTAGCTACAGTTTGCTAAAGAGTTTTAGTTAGAGTTTTAATTTAGTAGATTAGTTTGGTTTTAGTTTAGTTTTAGATTAGTGTTTAGTTTTAGTTTTGAGTTTTAGTTTAGTTTTAGATGAGTGTTTAGTTTTAGTTGAGAATTTTAGATAGTTTAGTTTAGTTTTAGATTAGTGTTTAGTTTTAGTTTAGATTTTTAGTTATTTTAGTTTACTTTTAGTTTAGATTTTAAGTTTTATTTTTAGTTTACTTTTAGTTTATTTTAGATTATATTTTTATTTTATCTACAGTTTTCTAAAGAGTTTTAGTTAGAGTTTTAATTTAGTAGCTGAGTTCGGTTTTAGTTTAGTTTTAGATTAGTGTTTAGTTTTAGTTTAGAGTTTTATTTAGTTTAGTTTAGTTTTAGATTAGTGTTTAGTTTTACTTAGTTATATTTTATTTTAGTTTTAGATTAGTGTTTATTTTTAGTTTAGAGTTTTATTTAGTTTATTTTAGTTTTAGATTACTGTTTAGTTTTAGTTAGAGTTATACTTTAGTAGTTTAGGGATTAGAATTTATTTCTAGTTTAGTTTCAGTTAGTTTAATTTTAGTTTAGTCTAGATTTATAGTTTGAGTTTGAGTTTACTTTTAGTTTTTTTAGTTAAGATGTTTCGTTTAAAATATGAGTTTTAGTTAGACTTTTAATTTAGCAGCTTAGTTTAGTTTAATTTTAGTTTTAGATTAGTGTTTAGTTTTAGTTTGGAGTTTTAGTTTAGTTTTAGTTTAGTTTTAGTTAGTTTAGTTTTAGTTTATTCTAGATTTTTAGTTTAGTTTTAGATTAGTTTTTAGTTTTAGTTAGAGTTTTAATTTAGTAGCTTAGTTTGGTTTTAGTTTATTTTTAGATTAGTGTTTGGTTTTAGTTTAGAGTTTTAGTTAGTTTAGTTTAGTTTTAGTTTAGTCTAGATTTTTAGTTTTAGTTTACTTTTAGTTTAGTTTAGTTTATTTTTAGATTAGTTTTTATTTTTAGTTATATTTTTAATTTAGTAGATTAGTTTGTTTTTAGTTTAATTTTAGATTAGTGTTTAGTTTTAGTTTAGAGTTTTAGTTAGTTTAGTTTTATTTTAGTCTAGATTTTTAGTTTTATTTTTTGTTTACTTTTAGTTTTTTTAGTTAACAGTTTTCGTTTTACATATGAGTTTTAGTTAGAGTTTTAATTTAGTAGCTTAGTTTGGTTTTAGTTTAGTTTTAGATTAGTGTTTAGTTTTAGTTTAGAGTTATTGTTTAGTAGTTTAGAGATTAGAATTTATTTCTAGTTTAGTTTAGTTTTAGATTATTGTTTAGTTTTATTTATTTATAGTTTAGTAGTTTAGAGATTAGAATTTATTTCTAGTTTAGTTTTAGTTAGTTTAGTTTTAGTTTAGTCTAGATTTTTAGTTTAATTTTAGTTTACTTTTAGTTTAGTTTAGATTAGAGTTTTAGTTTAGCTACAGTTTGCTAAAGAGTTTTAGTTAGAGTTTTAATTTAGTAGCTTAGTTCGGTTTTAGTTTAGTTTTAGATTAGTGTTTAGTTTTAGTTTAGATTTTAGTATTGTTTAGTTTAGTTTATTTTTAGTTATGGTTTTGAAGTGCCTAAAGGGAAAATAAATGCCGTTGTTCTTGTAGTTTCTTCAATGTCATAACGTCAACTAATAGCCTTTTCTACTGTTCACAAGAAGATATACTGTAATTTCAATGTCGAAAATCTCGGTGACTACACGTAGATCCTCGAGCGTGCTCTGATTAAGATCCAGCAATATGTAACCGTAGGGCTTGCTAGTCACCTGAGTGTACGCTGAAAACAGAAATTTAGGGGCACCGGGGTATATTTGTTTATTGAGAGTTATGAGTGAACTAGAATCACGAACAACTCGATAGATGATATAAATAGTGCAATTCAAAGCAAGGGTTCGCATATATTTGCTCTGATGAAATAAATTGGGTAAAACTATGGCTATGGAAATATGTTCATGATGAGATCGGACAGTGAAGAATTGCAGCATTTCCTGTGAGAACTGTTCAATGAATTCAGTTAAATCATCAATAATCAGCCACGAGTTCGATTAAATACTATTGAAAACATCAAGTCCTCGTATGAATTGTATTGGTATGCTGTGGCAATAGCTTTTATTTTTATCATAGGACTCTTGCCAAATACTATAGCAATAGTAGATTTTTTCGGCTTTTCCAAGAACATTTTATCACAATTTTGAATTATTTTAGTTAAAACCGTCGTTTTGCCTGACATTGACGGTCCGCACATAAACAATCGGAATGGTGTTTTGAATTGATACGTGTTGTTGGGGATAACAGTTGGAATGGAACTAGCTCTAAATCATTTGTGCTGAATGAGTAGGTAGTACTTTCCTCGTCTATTCAAGAACAACAAAAACAATATTTCATGGCAGCATTTATTACAGCAATATGAACACTTGTTCAACATGAACAATGATAAAAATAATAACACTTGTTCAACGTGACAAAATTTCACGGTCAAAATGAAAACTATTTGTTCAACATGAACTGCAACGATAACACTTTATAAAAAAGTACCTATTGTCTTTAAAAACAATTTTTTGTACAACACTTTACTGTACAATAAAAAACACTTTTTGTACAACACTTTTCTATACATCACTTTTTGTACAACACTTTTCTATACAACACTTTTTGTACAACAGAAAATACAGACACACGGGAACAATAGCACAGTTGAACATGATGAATTTAAAGGTGTGGGCTCCCCCCTCCCCCCGGGGGCCGCGGGGCCGAAGGCCGGCCGGCCGCGGGCGGGACCCCCCCCCCCCCTGGGCGGCCGCGGGAGGGACCCCCCCCCCCCCCCCCGGGGGCCGCGGTGGAAAAAAGAATAGTTGTCGTCACTGCTACAGGTTAGTTGAGAGTTGGTGGT